>NC_088910.1:30435378-30738408 GCF_963576675.1 Euphorbia lathyris | reverse complement strand
ATAATAAGTCTTTCTCTTTCATTTTCATGCCCCTATATTTTGAAACAGAAAAAAAAGAATGGAATAAGGGATTAAAGATCTAATTAGGAAATCAATCATATAATTAACAAAGACAGCATATATAGGATTAAAGTTGAAGTTGGAGAAAGTTGTTCTAGTGATATCTAGTTGCCCTTTCCTCTTTCCTTTCTTGGGCTGCTCTAGAAGGTTAGCGCTTTTTACTCAGAAGCATTCTTAAAAATAAGAGGCGCCAACTATTTTTATCCACTTAATAATGCCAGATTGTTAAGCAACCCCAACGTGGGTCACTAAGGAATTTTGCAGAACCGTTTGTGAAACATTGTGTTTTCAACTATTAAATTTCCATATTATGATATTAATAGGAATAGTTGGAAGAAACTTCTTGATGATACATAGTGGCAACAATTTAAGTTCACCCTCTAATCTTTGAAAGTAAATGTTTATAAATCTTTGTGATGCTGAGGGAAGGCAAAGATGATGAGACAAACGAACTTCATTTAAAAGATGAGTGATTTGCAAAATGGGATAAAAATTCCTTAATTCTATAGTGTTAAGTAAAAGCCATGTGCAATGAAGAAAAGCGCAAGCACAACGTGGAGACAAATTTTTCTCTGATTTCTTAACAAGGAAAACTTTCCACTTTATCCAATTAGTTCCATGTTTGAGTCCTAGGCAACCCATTTATCAAATTGAGACTAGATTAAATACTATATCAGATTGATGCGTAGTCCAGGCTAGAACTCCTTAGCACTTTTTATGGTAGGACTTCGCTTGAAGAAATTACTGACTATATCAAAAACATCTCTGACAGCTTAAATACTAAAAATACCTTCAGATCCTTTGAAGCTAACTGCAGTTTAGCTTTTATGGCCTTAATTTTTTTCTCCAAGTCTTTAAGCCTGCCTTCTCGATTCTTGTCTTGGTCTTTGATTGATTTCTCAAGTGTTGATACCATACTAACACATTCATCATAGAATATTTGCTTTTCTTTGATTGAAGAGTTTGATTCTTCAAGCTCCAGCTCAATCTTCTTTACCAATTCACCAAGCTATCACAACCAAAATTAAAGAAACGAAAGATATCAAGGAAGAAAATTGGTAGAAGCATTAAAGTTGATCTCTTCAAATTAGAAGGATAAAACTGCAACATAAAAAAGGAAATAGGCAGAAACCTTATGATGCTCATTTTGCTGAGCCCTGCCCTGGAATAATGACAGATCATACTGTTTCAGTTCTAACTGCTTCATAAGGTCCAAGAACTTCTTGTGAAGAGGCAGAAGCTCAGTAATCTGAAATTTCAAGATGTGAAGACAACAAACCATAATTGAGATCATCATAAGCCTATAGTAACTGCAATATGCACCTAAAAGCATTAGAAACCGTAACTAGTATTTACATAAAAATAGCTCCTAAACTGAGATGAAAGGCATCCAAGAAATAAAGGACAAGAGGCAGACAGATTTAAAAAAATGAAAAAGAAACACATAACAATATTCAATTAATTGTAACCACTTAAGAAATAAAAGTACAAAAAGAATAAATCTCTTCCTAACAATTTTATGAACAACAAGTAATTGGAATTTCATATTTTGTCAGATTTCCAGGCAGGAGAACACAGAAATTGAAAAGCTTGTGATACTGATGGACAATGAGCCAACAACAACAACAACAACAAAGCCTTAGTCCCGAAATGATTCGGGGTCGGCTAACATGAACCATCATATAAAACCGTGAAATCAAGTCGTGTCAGCGACACAAATTCTCTCCCTCCACTCTTTCCTATCCACTACCATATTTTCCGCAATCCCCAATAAACTCATATCACTCTCGATCACCCTCCTCCAAGTTTGCTTAGGTCTTCCCCTACCCCTCACCACTACATCCCTTTGCCACTCTTCAGTCCTCCTAACTCCGCCTGTGAGGGTCACTTGGTGGCATTTACAGCCGGTCCCAAGCCCGGACAAAGGAGGAGGGTTGCGGTAGGTTTGTGGCGGCCAGCGTAAAACTTAGCCACATCTTATGACATGAACCATGGACAATGAGCCAACAAAAAAAAATTACCTGTCCAATTTCACCTATGGTAATAAATAAGAGGTAGACTATTCAGTAAAAATCCAACCACCCAGTTTTTTTTCTTTTCAGTTAACAACACCGAACTCGGTTCTTAACACAGATGGATACTTAGCACCAATGTCTGTGTAAATTCTTCACAAAATTATATATAACAGTGAAGTTTGTTCATCATATTTAAACCAGAAAAAACAAAAGGCATTGATTAAAAAATAAAGGCCTAGTATGCATCTTTGATTAATATCAATGATATGACTGCTTGCTTCTAACAAACAAGATATGCAACCACAGACTGAAAATTCGTCATTACGATGTCAATTAGAAAATATCATGATAATCACAAGAAATTGACTACTACTCTCTTTATAAATGATAGAGAATAACATGTTAAAGGCATACCTTTGCTTCAATTTCAGACAGTCTTCTTCCATGCAGTAAAAGGTCAGATTCAGCATCCGACAATTCATGAAGTCGCCTTAACAACTCACCACCACCTCTGTACCCAAAAACGAAAAAAAAGGTTATTTTAAAATTTAAACCATATCTACTTCCAAAATTTGAAAGTGCTTTTCATGCAAGCTTAAACTACAAAGCTTACTTTTACTTGAAAGAGCAAGGAATGCACTTAAAATTGAAATTTGAGCAGTAAACAAAACTAACCAAGGGAAAAAAAAAAACATAAAGTCACATGAATCCATGACCATTCAAGAGGCTTACTTGCGACTTCCACCAGTCAATAGACCACTTGGTTGAAATATATCACCTTCAAGAGTGACACTGGGAGTCCGGATTTCACGATTAAAAGCAATCTATTGGACAGCCAACAGAGAAAATTTTCAGAGCACACATTGAGGCACAAAACAATTTTATACTTGTCAGCAAGTTAATATATCCTAGTAACTACGTACAAGCACATAGTATAACTCGATTGATATTAGATATGAGAAACTGATCCAGAAGAAAAGAAATAGAACAATGCTGGTTACTGTAAATATCAGTGAGCTCCCTCATTGACTTTGATATTCAAATAAAGCACTAGGAAAGAATACTACGCCAAAATTGACTTACCTCCTTTGCAGCATCAGTTGTTTTGCAAACAAAAGTTGAACCGAAAACATATTGCATAGCACTCTGCAGTAGAAATGGCAAAAATAATCAGATTCTGACAAACAAATGAACTAAAAAAAGTGTACAACCAGTATCATAATAAGGGAGATAATTGTAGACATTCTTGCAACTAAAGAAAAGTATGCATGTGCTTGGGTAGTGTGGATAAATAACAAGAGATAAAACCAATGATTTTCCTTTCTTAAGAACCTAATCCTGAGTTTACACTTTGCTCCAAACGTTTACCAAAATGTATACTTGGCTGGCCAAGACCCCAAGAATTTTGTATATCACCACTCAGTCACTCACAGTGAAGAATAAATCAGAATGCCTAGGGATAGAAAATGCTCTCTGTTTTTACAAAAGGGATAGCTTACCCTTATATCATCAGCATAACCAACTAAAGAAAGCGCCAATTCTGCATTCCCCTTGCCAACCTGGAATACACTGCAAAAATCAAGCAAAGAGGAAACGAGCTACCTGACATTAACTTAAAGAAACAAGGTCAAAGTGACTGACCAGTCTACTTGCAGCCTGCTGAACTCGTTGAGGTACAGAATGGGTTTGGATTTTGTTCAAAGGAATAATTGTTACTCTTCTTCGAAGATCACCATTTTGAAGAAGCTGCTTTCCAGTACTTTCAGTGTCCACCACAACATTATATAACTTGCCACCAGCAGTAACCTGTAAGTTAACATAGAATAAGAACCTCCCCTCCCCAATATGAAAATGCTATTGGACCAAGTGGATTATGCTTGCACTACTGACCTCTAATGCAGTCATTGTAGAGCTATCCTTTACTTTAATAAGTTTAGCTACCACACCTTTAACTTTTGATCTGTCAAAATTTTTCACAGGATCACGGTAATTGAACTGAACATTTGATAACTGTGCAGTAAGATCCCGTATTTTGTCTTTCAACTTCTGCACCAACTCCATTTCAGATGAACGGTCCTGAACAAAATTTTGGTTTGAATAAACATTTAAAAAAGAAACGAATTGGTAGCCTCCACAGGTGCAGGAGAAAAACACCACAAAAGAGGAGATTGCAAACCTTTTGCAGAGCTTCCATCTGGCCTTCTGTGTATGGAAGAGATTCCAATGCCGATTTAACATTTTCAACATCTTTACTTCTAGCATTAAGTTCATTCTCCACAGAAACAGCTTCCTCGCGCTTTGACATTAACTGATGTTTTTTCTCTTTCAGTTCTTTTTCTCCATGGCTGATTTTTGTTGTTAACTGTTTCAATTCTGTTTCTGCTTTCCCAACAGCAACTTTAGCTTCAGCTAATTGATCTTCTAGGCATTTTTCCTCATTTCCACTGCTCTTTCCAGCTAAGACACCCTGTTTGTTGTAACTAACTATTTCTTTAGAAATCGATGCAAGAACACATCAACGTCTATAGAGTAAAGTGAACAAAATCAGCATGCACTTCTTACTTGGTAATCTTTCTCGTGCTCTTCTAAATTCTTAGAGAGCTCCTCAGCTCTCTTCTTGAGATCCGCTGCTCCTTCTTCAGACTTCTTAACAGCTGCGGCCCTCTCTTCCACAGACTTCTTCAAGTCTTCGATACTATAGACAATCTGTACGTGAAAACATGCAACCTGAATGTAATATCAAAAGTGACATGGAAAATAGAGAAAGGCAACGGGCTGATTTAGGAGAATAAAACTTGATGTAAAAAATTTGTGCAACCAAATGAAATTAGAAAGCAAATATTAAGAAATGTCATGTTAACAAGAATTTCCTAGTCACCTTTTCGGCATTCTCATTTTCACTCCTTAAAGTGTCTTCCTTGTTATTCAAGACAGATAATTCACGCACAAGGTCTTGAGAGAGCACGTGTACTTTATCTGACAAAGTTTTCACTTCCCCGTCCATTTTAGCTTCTCTCTCAGCAGTCAATTTTGATACGTTAGCTTCGATTTCCTGTATCTTCACCTGTGTCCTTTCTGTATTATCATCCATCTCAGAAATTTTGGCCTTTAATTGATCCACCTCACCAACTGCAGTGTCTCTAATCTTCTCTGCTTGAACATATTCATAAGCAATGCAAAATCTTCTTAGTCGATCTAGTTCAGCATTGCCATTGGACCACTGCATATATTGCATTCTTTCCTTCCTCAACTTCTCCAAGGCAGGAAGGATTTCGTGGTCAAGAAGTTTATTAATCTCATCTACCTTACTCTGCTTCTTCTCAAGAGTTTTCAGTGCAGCATCTTTCTTTGTCTCATACATTCTAGTCCCAGCAGCCTCTTCTAGCATGGACAATATCTCAGGGGGCTTCATATTTAAGACTTTTGTGATGCGTCCTTGCATAATGAGAAAGTGTGGGTTATTAACATTCAGCTGAACAGAATGGAAAAGGTTTTGGACTTGACTGGGCTGGGCGAGCTTTCCATTGATGAGATACTTGTTCCTTCCACCAACCACAATCTGCAAAGTAAAGAAGTATACTTTAACAAATTCAGTTTCCCCATAAGAAAAATAGCTAAACTTGGAATTAACTTCAAAGAAGCATGAAGCTAATAAGGAAATTTTTCATCATATAGTTTGATAAAAGTATGAAAATCACAAAACCATCAAGTCCAATTGAAAAAATTAAAACAATAGTGCCTTGAGTGATTATGTCCATAGTATACACGTTTCTCCAATCAACTTCAATTAGGCCCTGAACTAATCACTAAATGTAGTAATTGAAGCAGATGGTGAGAGGTAAATCTACTAAGCGAGGGAGGAAAAAGGAAAATAAACAGAAGAAAGTGGTTGTCAATATTAACACTCCATAAAATTAAGAAATAAAAGAGCTACCAACACAAAAGACAAAACTGGAACCAAAACTAAAATTTCCAACGTTTCTAACACATAAAGTGACACGCAATAAAATACACAAGGTTTAAGCCTTGCGGCTGGTCTTTTCCTAAAAAGGGACAGCAATTGGACTTCATGCTTGGAAAATTGAGCAATTCCACTAAGAATTTAACTAACCTGTCTTGTTACGGTGATCTCCTGGTGATCCTCATAACCAAGGGGGCTCCTACTCCTATCAGAGTTATCAAACACGACAGACACAGTAGCCTTAGTAATGCCAGCTTGCCCTTGCTTGTACACTAGCTCCTGGAGATTCGCAGCACGAACCTGCTGCAAATTGGTAATACCCAGCACAAAGCAAATGGAATCGAGAATGTTTGATTTGCCTGATCCGTTCAATCCTGTGATGGCATTAAAGAAGGGATCGAAACCCTGGACCACCGTCCTAGTCGCATATGATTTGAACCCCTCAAGACATATCTCCTTAATGTGCATTCTTCCCCAAATTGATAAGAACAAATCAACTGCACCGACTCTAAAACCCTAGCAAGTCTAATTGTCTGAAATGTAGGCGAAGAAACTTTTCAATTCACTAACACTTCAAGAGTTCCCGGAGCTCAAGGAACACTAGAAAGGCTATAATTGCACAAAATGTAAAGGAAACAACAGGAGCAGGATCCAATGGAATACTAAAAAGTAAGAGTCACAGATGAACAAGGTTATGAAGGGCTTCCGAGTGTAGAAACCCAAGAATCGGCAGATGAGTTGATAAAAAATTTGAAAATGGAACCTAAAGAAAGAGGATGGCTTCTATGTGAACAAGTTTCTGGAAACGGAGAGGTTTCATTGATTTGAATTTTGGGGACAAAAATCCCTCGAGACTAAAGAAGCGGGAAAATGGATTTCGGAAACGAAATTAATAGTAAATTCCTAATTTGTGATTGGTCGATCCAAAGGCTGTAAACTAAAAGAGCAAATGGTGATATCGGATGGATATGATTGTAGCCCATCAAAATGGGCCATTTTGGGGCCTCCGCTTTAGGGCTTGTTTGGATTGGAGTTAATTAAAGTAAGTGAGGTTTAAAAAAGGGAAAATTACAATAAAATTCATCTTCTAAAAATTATTTACAACTATGTCAAGTCATAATTTTGGATTATATCAAACTAGTAAAATCAATACTTTTTTTTTGGTAAGAAGTAAAATCAATACTTTTAATATACTTTAAAGATTAGAATTTATAAATTATAAGTCTATAATATATTTTGTAGAGTTTATGATTTATGAATTGGAGTCTAGAATTTTTAAATCATAGTGTAAAATCATAATATACAGAGAATAATAACATATTAAGAATTAAATTTGGTGATATGACTTAGTTGTAATTTTGTATTTAATTATGATATTTATGTACTTCACCCTTTAAAAAATAACTTATTGTGTTTAGATGGAAGGTAAGGTAAATGATGGTTAAATAATGTAATTGTGTTTGGTTTGAAGGTAAAGTATGATAAGGTTATATATAAAATTACTCATATATCCTTAGTCTTAATTATAATTTCTATTTCTATTTCTCTATTAACTAATCAATAAATTCTAAAGTTAATTAAATTATTATATACTAATTTTACTTAAATATGGAAAAACTAAATCCACACTATTATTCATCTTACTTGCCCCATAGAGAATAGTTTCAGCCATTTAACAAAAATTACAAAATTATCTTCATTTTGCTTAAAAAATTGATGTTATAAAAAATTATAAAATTTCAGCCATTTTATGAACCAAATGTTGTCAACTAAATTATAAAATTATCTTCAATTCAAGTTGGCGTAGATGGACCAAGAAAAAGAAGTGGAATAAAAAAAAAGCATAGAAAGAAAACCCTTTTATTCTCTAAAAAATAGTTAGTTGGCTCTTATGTTGGGATGAAGGCACTCTTGGATTTTTTTTTATTTCATCTTACTTCACGCCCAAATCGGGGTGTATGGAAAATAAAAGAAAATTCACCTTCATTTACCCTCACTTACCTTACTTTTCAATTACACTTCAAAACAAACAAAATAACCTCCACACACTTACCTTACCTTACTTTAAATAACCTCCATCCAAACAATACCTTAGACGAGACGGTTCATCTATTTAATAGGATAAATTATCGGAATAAATGGTAAACTTAATGCATCATTTTAAAATATTTTTTTTATTCATATCATTTTAAAAAGGACAAAAAATTTAAAAAATACTTCAATGTTAAATAACTCTAAAAGTTATTATTATAATCTCACAAATCATTATTTTATATATAATTTATTTTAATTATAAATATTGTTATAAAAATATATTAATTTTTTTTTGGTAGAAAAGGAAAAGAAAAACGAATAACAACAAACTACCTAGGAATTAGCCTAGGGAAGCTAAAAAATGATTTTAGTTATCTACTATTAATAAAAATATATTAATAGTAGATAACTAAAATCATTTTTTTTAATCGTAAAGTATGGATGTTAAAGGAGTGCCAAAAAATGGCAACATTACCATAAAAAAAACTAACTTTGATTATTTCAATGGAAGACACTCTTCCAAACACCCACCCAAACATTCCATTAGAGATGCTCTTAAAAGCCAAAACATCTACAGTAAAACCTCTATAAATTAATACTCGATAAATTAATAAACTCTTTAAAATAATAATTTCTTCTGATCCCGACTTGGGCCAGTTCAAAAAATGGTCAATTTTAATAAATTAATAAAATAATAATTGTCTGGAACAACCCTTTATAAATACATTGTATTATTACCTCTATAAATTAATAATTTCTCAAATACATATGCGAAATATATATAGATATACATACTTAGGATAATTTAGCAAACATATGAATCTACAGTATTTTGTTTTTTCTTGAAATTTAAATCTAGTTGAATTTCATCTCTAACTATTCTCACTGCATTCAAAAGTTCCGGTGTATCCTTGTCAAATTGTAACAAAAAATTGTAAAGAGTGGATGATGTTATAATTGTTTCCTTTCTTGTGGCTGGTTTCAAAAGTTCCAGTGCATAACGCTCGACACAATTTGTTCTAAACTTTGGACTTGTGAGTATTCATTGTTTTCACCTGGATAATCCAATATGTATTTGATTGAACATTCATTTGATTGCAGTAACCAAGCTAACCAATCATTCCCTCAAGTTCATGAATTTCTTATTCAATGATTGCTTACTCTAAATTTGTTGTCACATATTCATCTTCTATACGAATTTTGCAATGTTTGAAACAAATTGCTATTGAAACAATTAGTAATTTAAAAAAACTTAAAATCATTCTATAAATTAATAATTATTAATTTATCGATTAATTAATATCTCTATAAATTAATAAAATTTCGTGGTCCCAACATTATTAATTTATAGAAGTTTTACTGTATATTGTTTGGTTGGAGGACCAATTTATGATTTTTCAGTCACTCTCAACCGATAGAAAACTAACTTTGCAAGTCTTGGCTTTGAGAGAATCGTTGAATTCAGCGACTCTTCAGGAGAAAGGAAGAAACATAGGGCGACGCGCGGCAGAAAGGCATGAAGCAAGGTGTGTCGCGTGTGTAGATATGGATAATGCGTTGCCTTCATTCTCAGCTATTGTGCCTTATGTCTTCCCATTTCCATGAAAAACAGAAAAAGATGTGGGTCCCTTCTGAATTGCTATCTCCAAAGGACTGCATTTGAGTTTTAATTTCTTTTTGTCATTTTTATTGACAACTGATATAGGTGATAAACAGAATTTGATAAAAAAAAATTGATAAATAAGTTATGATAAATTTGAATTTACTGACATAAAACGGGTCGGATTGAGAAATAATTTTGCAAAAGGGGTTGTTTCTCAATCCGGCTTAAAGTTTGTCACTATAACAGCGTTAAGTGCATCGTAATGGTGGCAAACTTTACGCAAAGATAATCTTTAAACAGAGTCTCATCATTACGGTGCATCAGGCGCTGTAATGGTGTTCTCCTAAAAGGGAGAGAATGGAGCATACTTCTCACTTTAAAAGGATAAGGATTGCATTTTGCAACCTGTCCCCTTCTTTCTAAGATATGTTTAAGTTAATTTTTTGTATTAATTATTAGTTTAGTTAATTTTATATAAGTGATGTAAAAATAAATTTTTTTAAAAGAAAAAAAGTTATGCGCAATGCACTTACATTAAATAAAAGAAAATTACATTAAAGATAAAAAAACACTCAACCCACCTCATCCATGTGATTCGAACCCATGACCTCCAGGATCATAGGTAAACTCTCAACCAACATGCTAAAATAATTTATTTAGCGAAATATATTTGCATTTTACTCTTTTAATTTAGTTAGATAATATATAATTTAACTTAATAATTTAATTAGAGAATATATTTGCATTTTACTCTTTTTAGTTTCGTTAAGTTCATTTGTTTTTCTAAATTAATTTGTTAAGTTACATAAATGATATAAAATTATTTAAGGGTAAATTCCAAAAAAAATCCATGTGGTTTGATGTTCTTCCAAAAAAACTCTTATGGTTTGTTAATACAAAAACAAGGACTGTGGTTTGCGTCGTTACCCGAAAAACGGATAATGGCTTAACGGTGTTAAAATGCTGACGTGGCACAGGGGTAAAGTTGGAAATTCGATTTTTTTTATTTTTTTTCCTCTCTCTCTCCTCCTCCTTCTTCTTCCTCCTCCTACTACTTCTTCTTCTTCTTCTTCTTTTTCTTCTTCTTCTTCTTCTTCTCCTTCTTCTTCCTCTCTTCTCTTCTCTTCTTCCTTCTTCTTCTTCTTTTTTTTCTTCTATTCTTTTTTTTTAATTTTCGATTTCCGAAGAAATCTGGAAATCCAGATTTTGGAAATTTCCAGATTTCTTCGGAAATCTGGAAATCCAGATTTCCGGAAATCTGGTCCATAAATCTGGAAATTTCCAGATTTCCGAAGAAATCTGGAATTTTCTAGATTTCTAGAAATTTTCCAGAAATCTGAAAATTTCCGAAACTTAAAAAAAGAAAAGAAAAAAAAAAGGTAGAAGAAGAAGGAGGAAGAAGAAGAAGGAAGAAGAAGAAGAAGAAGAAGAAGAAGGAAGAAGAAGAATGAGGAGGAGGAGAGAAGAAGAAGAAGAAGAAGGAAGAAGAAAGAAGAGGAGATAAGAAGAAGAAGAAGAAGGAAGAAGAAGAAAGAAGAGGAGAGAAGAAGAAGAAGGGAGAGGAGAGAAGAAGGAAGAAGAAGGAGGAGAAGGAGAAGGAGGAAGGAGAAGAAGAAGAGGAGAGAGAGATGGATAAAAAAATAAAAATAAAAAAAAAATTCAAATTTCCAACTTTACCCCTGTGCCACGTCAGCATTTTAACATCGTTAAGCCATTATCCATTTTCGGGTAACGGCGCAAACCACAGTCCCTTTTTTTTTGTATTAATAAAGCACAAGGGTTTTTTTGGAAGAACATCAAACCACATGGATTTTTTTTAGAATTTACCCATTATTTAATTAAATAATATATTAATTTGTTCATTTAATATGCTAATTTTCTTTAGATTAATTTTAATATATAATTAATAATTAATATAGTTAGTTTTTTTTATGAAATTAATATAATTATATTTGTGATATTAATATAATTAGTTTTGATTTATGAATAATTCCAGAGATATGAGAGCGGCTGAAGTGAGAAAAAAATAGGCGATGAAGGAGAGAGAGAGATTGAAGGAGCGGGTGAGGGAGAGATCAATGGAGAGGGCGGCGCTGGGCGGGGGAGTGGCTCGTTTGGCGGCTGATCGGGTGGATCTGGAAGCGGGGAAGGGCATCGGTAGGGATTTGGGGCCGGATGGGGAGAAGGAGGGGGGAGGAAGGAAATCGGCGGGGGTAGGATGGGGGGGATCGGCAGATCCTGTATGGGTGGTGATGGGGAGATCTGACGCGCAGATTGGCAGGGGGCGAATGGAGGGACCTTGGCGGGCGGGCGGGCGAGCGGACGGTGCGGGGGAGATCCCTGCGGCATGTGTTTTTGGCGAGGGCGGAGGGCGTGGATCTAGGACAGGGGGAGATGGGGTAGGCCAGGGGGGCGAAGAGGTAGGCCAGGAGGCGTGCAGGGGGTTTGCGGTGGTAGGGGGATCTGCAGCTGCTGGCGCAGGCAGCAGCAATGTCCTGGCTGGCTGCGGGAATTCAACTTTTCCTTTAGCTGTTGGGGGTGATCAGGACAAGGTGGATACGGGGGTCGTCAAGGCCCATGCTGTTTTGAATGTAGTCTCTAGGCAAGATGGAGATATGATGAATGTGAAAAATTCGTGGAAAGATACGGTCATGGGAGTGGTCGAGGAGGAGCCATTGGTTAATGATGGACTTTTAGATGGTGACTCGGAGGAGGTTTATTCTGATTCAGACGAGGAGGATGGGGAAAAGGACGATCCCTTATGCCCTGTGATTCGGCTTTCCTCGGCCGATAAACGTGCCCTTAGGGCTAAATGGAAATTATCTTTAATAGTGATGGTGCTTGGAAAAAGAATTAGTTTCAACTATTTTGCTCAGAGAATCTAGGCGCAGTGGGTCAAGAAAGGGAAAGTCAGTATCACTGACTTAGAAAACGACTATTATGTAATTAAATTTACCCGGGCTGAAGACTATAATGCTGTGATTAATTGGGGCCCATATATTATTTTTAATCATGTTCTGGCCTTAAGGTCATAGGTCCCTAACTTTAATCCACATCTAGGGACGGAACCAGGGGGGTTGAGTGGGGCTCGAGCCCCGGCAGCCGGCCGGGGGGAAAAAAAATTTTATATCAAAACGACGTCGTTTTGATTTTAATGAAAATAAATCAAATTAAAAGGAAACATCACCTAATTAAGACCTAAATCCCTAATTTGAGAAGAGGAGAGCAATGCGAGAGTTACGATTCTTTCTTCTACGCACTCGCACACCGCCGGCTCAACTCAGGGGGGAATCGCACAAGTCAGTCCACCGCTGGCCACCAGTCAGTCAGTCGCTGCTTGCAACTCAGTCTCCACCGCCGTCGGTCACCGTTCAGTTCAGTGGCTGCTGCGCAAAACGCAAAACGCAAGGTCAGGGGAAAAATGATTTTTGATTTTCTTTTGCTGCTCTTGCTTGGTTTTTCGTTTTTGCCTTTGCTTTGCTTCATCTGTTAGTACCTCTACTTTTCCTTCTTCATTTACCTTCAATAACCCCTGTTTTAATATGCATATCAAATTGATAGAATAGAACATAAAAATGGCCCTTTTAAACAAATGAAATAATAGAACATAAGATAATCAACATATGAAATATACCCTTTTAAACAAATGCATCTAAATAAGAAAATCTAGATAAAAATAGCACATAACCCCTGATTATCTTATGTTTTAATATGCATATCAAATTGATAGAACATAAATATGACGAGGGCACCAAAAATGTGTTTTAATATGTTTTAATATGCATATCAAATTAGTTGAATTGAGATTGAAATTGCTGTTAGTTGAATTGCTGTTAGTTGAATTACTGTTTGTATTTAGTTGAATTGGGATTGAAATTGCTGTTAGTTGAATTGTTGTTAGTTGAATTACTGTTTGTATTTAGTTGAATTGGGATTGAAATTGTTGTTAGTTGAATTGTTGTTAGTTGAATTGCTGTCACTTGCATATTGGTCTTTTCAGAATGGACAAATTCGTAACTAAAAGACCAAGGACATCGACAAATGATACTTTTTTAGAAACGCCTGTTGTTGAGACAGTATCCATCGAGTTCAATCCAGAAGATCTTATTTCAGATCCGGGGCTTCGAAATCCAATTGACAACTACGATCCAAATATAAGAGATCAAGTTCGGAGAGCCTATCTCGCTAAGGGTCCTTATCAACCCTCTGATACTACCTATCCAAAAAGGTGTATTAACAAAATAAATCGAAGTTTCCAAAAGCATTGGTTCACAGAATTTAATTGGTTTGAATACAGTGTTGTTAAAGATGAAGCATATTGTTTGTGGTGTTATCTCTTTAGGCCGAATAGGGGGGATACTTCTGGAGGTGTGTTTACAACAACAGGATTTAGCAATTGGAAGAAGGCATTAGACATATTTAGACAACATGTTGGTGCTTTTGGTAGCTCCCACAATGAAGCTAAAAAACAATGTCAAGCATTAAAAAATCAGAGGCAAAGTGTATCACACATATTTTCTGCACAAGGACATGAATTGGAGGTTGCTTATCGGACTCGTTTGACTGCAGTGTTAGATGTTATACGGTTAATTTTACACCAAGGTTTGGCTTTTTGCGGGCATGATGAGTCTTGTACTTCTTCGAACAAGGGGAACTTTCTTGAGATACTTGAATTTCATTGTGCTAAAAATGAAGAAGTTGCAAAAGTTTCACTTGGTAATGCTCCTAAAAACAATCAGCTTACTTCCCCAAAAGTACAAAAGGAATTGGTAAGTGCGTGTGCAACTGAGACAAGATTAGCTATTTTTGCTGAGCTTGGGAATAACTTTTTTTCACTTATGTGAACAAGCATGGTGAGGTGGTTGAAAGATTTATTTCGGTAGAACATGTAGCTGATACTTCATCTCAATCGCTGAAAACTGCCATAGATAGTCTCTTTTCTAGACATGGATTTTCACTATCCCGATTACAGGGCCAAGGTTATGATGGGGCAGCAAACATGAGAGGTGAATTCAACGGTCTCAAATCAATCATATTGAAAGAACATCCATCTGCGTATTATATTCATTGTTTTGCTCATCAACTCCAATTAGCAGTGGTTGCTATAGCAAAATGGTCATCTTATGTGGGAGATTTTTTTGATCATTTATCTCGAATTGTGAATATGGTTGGAGCTTCATGTAAAAGAAAAGACATGCTTCTGCAAAAGCATCATGAAAAGTTAGTTGATGGTTTGGAAAGTGGTGAAATTTCTTCTGGCAAAGGAAAGAATCAAGAAACCTCCTTAACACGTCTAGGAGATACACGGTGGGGTTCACATTATCGAACATTAGTCCGTTGTTTTCATATGTGGTCGTCAATTGTTGAAGTGCTTGACAATATACGTCTAGATGCTAGTATTCATGAGCAAAAAGGGATTGCCAAGGGATTGCTTGAAAAAATGGAGACATTCGAATTTGTGTTTATATTGCATTTGATGAAAGGTATTCTAGGAATTACCAATGACTTGTCACAAGCTTTACAACAAAAGACTCAGAATATTGTCAACGCTATGACAATAGTTCGATCTACAAAGCTACAGTTGCAAGCGATGAGAGATGATCAATGGGATAATTTCTTAGAAGATGTATCCAAATTTTGTATTGAAAACTCTATTCATGTGCCCGATATGGAAGACACATTGAAAATACGTGGTAAATCGAGGCATGAAGGACAAGGCGTTACTTATTTCCACATATATCGTCATGAAATCTTGTATGAGGTTAGTTTTCTTTTTTTTTTACCGGTTTGACTTTAAAATTGATTGAGTGTCTTATGTGAATTAAGTTGCATTGAATTTATTTTATAACAAAGGAATTCATGTAATAGATTTAGGATACTTATTTTGTTTTCGGCTTAATTAAGTTGCTTCTATTTCGTTTATTAGGTTATTGATATTATTGGTAGAGAGATGGATGACCGTTTCACAGAAGGAAATACGGAGTTACTTCTATGCATGAGTTGTCTTGATCGGAGAAATGCATTTTCAAGCTTCGATCAAGTAAAACTTCTTCGCCTTGCTCAATTTTATCCGGAAGATTTCTCAGAAGTGGACCGAGAGTTGTTGATCAATCAATTGAACAATTTTATCTTTGATGTGAGAAATGATAAAATTTTATCTGAACTTAAAGATATTAGGGAGCTTGCTATTAAGATGGTTGCGACGAATAGACAATTGGTTTATCCGTCAGTTTATCGACTTATTGAGCTATCTTTGGTATTACCTGTCGCGACGGCTACTGTTGAGCGGGTGTTTTCAGCAATGAACATTATCAAGACTGATTTGCATAACAAGATAGGAGATAAATATTTGAATGGTGGTATACATCGAGAGGAATATGTTTGCAAGCATAGAAAATGAACCTATTCTGCAACGTTATCAAACATTGTACAAACGTAGGATTCAGTTATCAAAAATAGACATGTAATAATAGTTACTGACGTCTCGAATTTTTTTTTGACGTTTCGAATTTTTTTTTTGACGTTTTGAATTTTTTTGCTGATACGTTTGAGCCCTGGGTCATCCGGGGTCCTGGTTCCGCCACTGCACATGATTGTTCGGTGAATAGAATTCTGACTTGGGTGAGATCCCCGGGCCTCCCAATTGAATATTATAATGAGAGTTTTCTTAATAAGATAGGTGGGCTTGTTGGCAAAGTTCACCATGTGGATAAAACTACCATTGGGGCAATTAGAGGTAAGTTTGCAAGAGTTTGTATCGATATTGACCTTGCTAAACCCCTTTTGTCTAATTTCTATTTACAAAATACAGTTTATTTTATTGAGTATGAAGGAATCCATAACATTTGTTATGAGTGCGGTATGTTTGGTCATACTTATGAGGGTTGTTCTAAAAGGAAGAAGGTGGTTGAAGAGGTAGCTGAAGCTGTTAAGGCTAGAGAAGAGGAGATTCAAGGGGATGGGAGGAATTTCGGCCCTTGGATGGTTGCTAAGAGGTCGGGGAGAAGAAGGACACGTGCGTCAGTCATTCAGAATCATCCTCCTGACATTATTAAGGATACTGTTTTGTTTTAAAATGCTCCTGGAAATAAGGAGAGGCCATGTCCGAAGGAGAAAGAAGGTACCAGTGATGCTGCGGTCATCAGCTCAGGATCTAAATTTGGGGCTCTAACTATTGAGGATGAACAAGACTCTGATCACTCCAACGAGCAACTTGAGTTGAGCATGCTGGGTGTAGAATCTGCTGAGCCGGCGGGTAATAATGTGGAGGTAGTTAATCCTCTCTTTGAGACCAAAGAAGAAGTCCAAGGTTGCTCCCAGGCTCAGGCCTCACAAGTGAAATAGAAGTACAAAGAGGTTAGTATCCCTAAATTCATTGTTGAGCCTAGAATTGGAAAGGCTATGGGTGTCAATAAGATGAATATGAAAAAACCTAAGGGTAATCATAAAAATAACCAAAGCTCTTTAGAGTTGTTGGAGAAAAGGGGGCCTACAGGTACCTCTTCTAGGCTCTTAGGAACCCCCTAATAAGTATCTGGTTTAGGGTGTTGGGCCTGGGGTCAGTAGTCTTCCTTTTTAATGGATTTGTTTGTTTGGATTGTTAGAGGAGCGGCTAGCAAGGCGACCCGTATCCATGTTAAGGATTTAATTAAACAGTTTAACCCTTCTTGTTTTGCTTTACTGGAAACTAAGATCAGTGGACCTAAAGCTGATGAGGTGGTTAGAATGTTTAGAAATTGGAAGTGTGTCAGATCGGAGGCTACTAGCCGGGCTGGAGGGATTTGGCTTTTTTGGAAGCCGGATCGTGTCCATTTTGATATAGTTAGTATGGATAAACAATTTATTCACAGTAAAGTTATCTATCCTGATAACAAACCTTTCTTTATCACTGTTGTGTATGCTGATCCTGTCCTGGCCAATCATAAACGGCTGTGGGAGGTTCTATATACTATGAGTATGAGTATGGCGGATGCTTGGTTTGTGGCTTGATATTTTAATGATATTGCTCTTATGAGCGATCAAAGAGGGGGTGGTAATCACTATATGAATCAGTGTCTCAATCATAAACATAGTATGGATTTGTGTGGGCTGTCGGATTTGGGTGCCGCTGGTTATAAGTATACTTGGAAACGTAATAGTACCTTTGTTAGATTAGACAAAATTTATGCTAACATTTCGGCTCAAAGTAGATTTCCTGAAGTGACTGTGTTAAATCTCCCTTTCTGTCACTCTGATCATTGTCCTATCTTAGTCAAGCTGGTGAGAGGCCATCGTCCTAGAGGGGATAGACCTTTTAGGTACCAGGTGGCTTGGGAATCTCACCCTGAGTTTAAAAACTTTGTTCAGGATAATTGGAAGCCTCATTCTAATGTTTTACAAGCTGTTGAGGGTTTCAGAAGCAATGTGGTAAGTTGGAATAAAAATATCTTTGGCCATATTATCAGAAGAAAGAATAAAATTTTGAGCAGGATTGAAGGCATCCACCGTATGTTGGAGATTAGATTTGATCATAGTTTGGATGGTCTTCTTAGAACCCTCCAGAAGGAGTTGGAAGCTGTGCTAAGGCACGAAGAGTTACCTTGGTTCCAAAAATCTAGGAAAGCTTGGATTAAAGACGGAGATCGCAACACCAGGTATTTCCACCTTTCTACTGTTATTAGAAGGTAAAAGAATCGGATTGATGCTATCAAAGATCCGAATGGAGATTGGGTTTATGAGGATGAGGATATTCGTCATTTGGCCCTTAATTTCTATAAAGATTTATTTAAAGAGGACCTTATGGATCTGGATGAAGCTCTTTCTAGGACTACGTTTCCCATATTGGGAGATGATAAGGTTCTGGAAGCTTTCCAGCTTATTGAGCAGAAAGAGATTGATCAGACGATCTTTAGTATTGGGGCTACTAAAGCTCCTAGGGTTGATGGTTTCCCTCCCGGTTTTTATCATAAACATTGGGAGACTGTGAAGAAAGGTATTTATAGTTTTATTAAAGGAGTTTTTAATGGTTCCGAGGATATTAGGCTTGTCAACAAAACTCTTCTGGTTCTGATTCCTAAAGTGGAGAAGTCGTCTTCTTTATTACAGATGAGGCCTATTAGTCTTTGTAATGTGCTTTACAAAGCTATTACCAAAATTGTGGCCAATAGACTCCGGTGTATTCTCCCTGATATTATTAGCCAGAATCAAGGCAGTTTTGTTCCAGGGAGACAGATGATGGATAATGTGGTTATAGCTCAGGAGATGGTCCACTCTATGAAAATTAAAAAGGGAAAAAGGGGTATTGTGGCTCTGAAGCTGGATCTGGAAAAAGCTTATGACCGCCTCAACTGGAGTTTTCTTCTTGATAGTCTAGAGAGAGCGAGTATTCCGGAAAATTGGAAGAGACTAATTAAGGTCTGCATTTCTTCTCCTGTTTTTCAAGTTTTGATTAATGGGGATATATCTGAGGAGTTTACTCCTTCCCGGGGCATCCGTCAAGGGGACCCTATGAGCCCTTTCTTATTTGTTATTACGGTGGAAAGGTTGAGTCACCTTATCCAAGAAGCTGTTAGCAATGGGAAGTTCCATCTGGTTTCCATCAATAAATTTTGTCCCCCGGTTACTCATTTGTTCTTTGCAGACGATGTTATGATCTTTGTGGAAGGGAATGAGGAGCAAATTGGTGTGATTATGGATATCCTTAACTGTTTTTCTCTGCTTCTGGTCAAAAGCTTAATATCCAAAAATCCCGGATGTTGTGTTCTAAAAACATGAGTCAAGGTGTCTGCAAAAGGCTGAGTGAAATTTCTGGTATACCTCTGATTAATTCTTTGGGTAAATATCTGGGGGTTCCCCTCCATAGTGATAGAGTTTCTAAAGCTTCCTTTAAGGAGACTTTCGACAAAACTAATAGTAAATGTGCCATTTGGAAAGCTAAAACCCTTTCTCTTGCGGGCCGTCTTACTTTGATTCAGTTTGTCAATTGTGCGGTTCCTAATCATATTATGCAAGCTTGTCGGTTGCCTGAGCCTGTTCTTAATGATCTTGATAAAATCAATCGTCGTTTCCTGTGGGGGGACTCTGAGAAGGGGAAGAAAAATCACCTTGTTCCTTGGAAAGAGGTTTGTCAATCCAAAAGTATGGGAGGCCTGAGGATAAGACAAGTCATGGACAATAATAAAGTGTTATTAATGAAACTTCTGTGGAGGATGTGGCAACTTCCGTCTTCTCTTTGGGTTCGGTTATTGTGTGGGAAATATATAAAGGATAGGATTTTTGGGGGTCCTAAAGAGAGAGAGTTAGTAATTGTTCCTTTCTTTGGAAAGGCCTTATTGCTGTGTTTTCAGAGTTTTGCTCTGGGATTGGATGGGCGGTGGGTAATGGTAAGTCTATCAGTTTTTGGAATGATATCTGGATTGGAAATAAGCCTTTATTAGAAGTTTGTAACTCCCCGCCGCCTTTTGACAGTCGGAATTGGAGGATTGCTGACGTGGTAGATTCTGAGGGTGAGTGGATTTGGTCGAGGTTCGATTCTTATCTAAGTCTGGAAACACTCCTGAAATTAGAGGAGTTAAAATTAGTAGCAAGGAGGAAGATAGGGATAGTCACTGTTGGTCCTTGACTAATAATGGGGCTTATTCTTGTAAATCTGCTTTTGAGGCCTTCAATCAAAATTTGGAGACTACGCACCCAGAAGTTTGGAAAAATATTTGGGCCTTGAAAGTCCCATACCGCATTAGGAGTTTCCTGTGGCTTGGGGTCAAAAATAGGTTGCTTACTAATATGGATAGAAAAAGACGTCATTTGGTGGAATCTGGAGCGTGTAGTATATGCAGAGGGCATGAGGTGTGGAGGAAAGTTCTCCCTAACCAGTTGCTGTCTGCTTTCTTGTCCCATTGTGATCTTGACTGGTTTATAGATGGTGTTAGTGGGAAGCTGTTGGCCGATCTAGAACATGGTGTTATCATTTTTGTGGTTGTTTGTCACCAGATTTGGAAGTGGAGGAATGAGGAGATTTTTGGAGGAGAAACTGTGGTTAGGCCTAATTTATTTGATTTCTTCTAAAAAAAGATTTGTACCATTGTAGTTAGCTTCAAAGAGGATTCTTTAGCTAGGGCTATACAGAAAAAGGTTGTTCATCTCGTTGGCTGGAGTAGGCCTAGTGAAGGGGTGGTGAAATTAAATACTGACGACTCTTGTCTAAAGGATGGTACAATTGCTGCTGGAGGGGTTTTGAGAGATGCTGGTGGCGCTTGGGTGTCTGGGTTCGCTCAGAATCTGGGTATGGGTTCTTCCTTTTCTGCGAAACTTTGGGGGATCTTCTCTGGCCTCAGACTTGCTAAGAATCTGGGCTTGAAGAAGCTGATTGTGGAATTTGATAACCTCGAAGCTGTCAAAATGATCTCTGAGAAGAGTGCTATTTGTTTGAGCAACCAGAATTTAGTCAAAGGGATTAGAAGGGTTTGTTCTTCTTTTGATTCCATCAGTTTCTGCCATATTTTCAGGGAGCAGAATCGGGTGGTGGATCGTCTTGCGGCTGAGGGCCATGTGAGGATGTTGGGAGTCTCAACATTCTCTTCACCTCCCGAGTTCCTGTTTTCTCTCTTTTTGGATGATGTGGTGGGGGTTAGCTTTCCTAGGCTAATCCCGGGTTAGGTTTTGTTTGGGTTGTTTTTGCTTGTCTTTTCTTTCTTTCTCCTGCCAAAAAAATGATTTTTTTTATGAAAGCAAAACTTGTATTAAAAACTTAGGCAGTACATCTATCAGACTGAATACAAGTTGAGAGAAAAGAAGGGAAATCTTCTAAAAGAATTTTCAGGTGAGATAGGGTCAGTCCCCACGCGGCAAGTTTATGAGCTGGAACATTTGCTGATCTATGTTCATGGACAACCCTCAAAAACTGAACATTTACCAAAATCCAGGATATCTTCAATGAGCAGGTCTAGCCAATTTGGTCCCTTAAACTTTGTCTGTAGCAGATTTGCAGCTTCAAGGGAATCAGTTGCTATAGTAAGGGAATTGAAACCTGCATCCCTAGCAATTTGCAAACTAGCAAGGATTGCTTGAATTTCAGCGTGTAGAGCTGATATGGAAAATCCAAGCAGACTACCACCCGACATCAAAACAAATCCCTGATAGTCCCGGATAATAAAACCAAATGCACTCTTATTAGTGGATTACTGCTGAACTTCCTCCTACACGCAGTGCTGCACCAGCATTATTTCAGTAGCCCTTTCGGATGCCGTGAAGCCAGAGATAATTTCTTTAATCATGGAAGTGCCCTGGACAGTCCCAAAAGGTTGTGTCTGATGAGCCACTCGGTTGAGTTCCAGCAAAATCAACCACACAATTCCGCAGACAATGGCAAATTTTCGTTTTTGTTGTGACAGAGCCAATGTTCCAAAGTCAGTCGATAAACGCCTCCCCCTTCAACCTTATACACTTTCATCGGTAGATTGGACAATTTCCAGTAACTCTGAGCAACTTTACAGTTTTTTAACAGATGAATGATTGATTCGCCCGACAGCCCGCAGAGCCAACATCTATCTTCAGCTGAATTCCCCTTTTGCCAAGGATGGTATTACAGGGAATAAACTCTTTGCAGGCTCCCCACACCATATGTAAAATTTTTGAAGGCAAATTAAGACTCCAAAGTTTCTTCCAGAGACTATGATTATCAGTGGAGGAAGAGGCACGTTCAGTCCAAATTGGCAGATTTGAGATCGCAATTCGGTATCCGGTCTTCACCGAGTACTATCCAGTTTTGGTTTCCCTCCAATAGAGTCTATCTGCCCCCGCTATACGGCTTAACGGGAGTCGGTGTATTGCGGCCACCACCTCAGGTGAAAAACATTGGGCCAATAGTTCCGTCTTCCATAAAAACTCATTGAAATTTATCAAGCAAGAGACTTTCCTGGATAGTGTATCTTGGAAGAGGACAAGCGGTCTGTTACACGGAACTCCTTCAATCCACCTGTGGTCGAAGATATCCACACTGTGTCCATTCCCTATTCTCCACGAGGACCCTTCGAGGATAATGGATCGTGCTTGTATGATGCTGCGCCAGACATGGCTCGAGCAAAAGCCGATCTTTGCATTTAGCAGCTCCTGTCTGGGATAATACTTGTGTTTGAAAACTTGGGCACATAAGGAATTTAGGGTTTCGAGGAGCCTCCATACTTGTTTTGCTAAGAGTACCATATTGAAAGCATAAAGGTTCCTGAACCCCAAGCCCCCATTCTGTTTTGAAGTACATAATTTATCCCACTTGCTCCAATGTATTTTCTTGTTGTTTGGATCGTTACTCCACCAAAATCGAGCAATTTGTTGCTGGAATTCCTCACAAAAGGTCTTTGGAAGTAAGAAGCAGCTCATGACATATAATGGTACCACTTGGGCTATGGACTTGATAAGAACCTCCTTGCCTCCCCGTGAGAGATTTTTCTCTTGCCACCCTCCGATCCGTTTCGCCAGCCTTTCTTTGAGAAAATTAAACAGGGATTTCTTTGATTTCCCAATCATTGCTGTGAGGCCTAGATATTTTAATAATTGAGCCACCTCTTAGATGGCAAGTGTTGACAGAAGCCTTTCTTTGCTTTCATGGCTAACCCCTCTACTAAATGTGGCTTCTGTTTTCTCAAAATTTATTTTCTGTCCAGACATAGCTTCATAAAGATGCAAGATCTGCTTTACTTTGGTACATTCTGTCACTATGGACCTAAAAAAGATCAAGGAATCATCTGCAAAAAACAAATGTGAGATTGAGGGGCTAGATTTGCTTACCCGAATTCCATGAATTTGCCTGTTTAGTTCAGCTTTCCTTATCAGTACTAAGAGCCCTTCAGCGCAGATAATAAACAAATAGGGTGAAAGTGGATCCCCTTGTCGCAGACCCCTAGTCGGTTTCACAAAGCCTTTTAGAACCCCATTTATAAGGAAAGAGAAGGCAACTGAACTAATGCATTGCTGAATGAGAGCACATCATCTGTCGGGAAATTTCATAGCCACCATTATGTCTCTTAGGAACCCCATTCGACCCGGTCGTAGGCTTTGCTCATGTCAAGTTTCAAAGCACAAAACCCCTTCTTTCCAATGATCCTATGTTTCATGGAATGAAAAAGTTCGAAGGCTATGAGCGCATTGTCTGTAATAAGCCGCCCTGGAACAAAAGCACTTTGAGTAGGGTGGATGATGGCCTGAAGAGAATGTTTTAGCCGGTTTGCTAATGTCTTGGACACAAGCTTGTAGACCACGTTACATAGGCTAATTGGGCGCTACTCTTTCAGTTTACTCGGGTTTTTGACTTTCGGAATGAGGGTAATGTAAGTGTGATTCATCTTTTCTGGGATAGGCTGGTTCCCATTTAGAATATCCAGAACAAACTTTGTAACCTCCATGCCAATGACATCCCAATAGGTTTTGAAAAACATACCTGACATCCCGTCGGGACCCGGGGATTTTGAGCTATCAGTGCCCCGAAGAGCCATCTCAACCTCACTAGCTTCGAACGGTGGAGATAGAGACTCAATTTGTTCCTCTGAGAGCGTCCGATCTACATCCTCTAACACCTCCACACGTTTCACTGGATTTGACGTTGAGAAGAGCTTCTGAAAGTAATCAACTATAGTTTTCTCGATCTCCTCATCTTTCTCGTTCCACACCATATCCTTATCTTGAAGCCTTGTAATCTGATTCGTTTTCCTTCTGGAGTTGGCTTTTGAGTGGAAATACTTCGTGTTGCGGTCTCCCTCCCGAAGCCAATTGACCCGGGCTCGTTGTTTCCATATTACCTCCTCGGCTTCTTGGAGTTGTTCAATCCGACACCTTAAGTTCTTCACCACTTCATCTCTTTTGTCGCACATAGGAAGGTTCTCAGCCGACATGAGCTGCTTGTATAGGGATTTCAAAGTTTTTCCAACGTGACCAAATTTCTCCCTGTTCCATTGACTCAGTTTTTTACTACAGTGACCAAACTTCTCACAAACGTTATTTTCTCCCGTTATCATAGTATCATTCCATGCACTTGTGATTACTTCTCGGCATGTAGGCTCACGCACCCACATATTTTCAAATCGGAAAGGTCTTGATTTTTTCCTAATGGTGCCTTCTGTGTCAAGTAATAAGGGACAGTGATTAGAAGCCGTTCGAGCTAAATGTGTTACCACTGTATTGGGGAAGAGGATCTCCCATTGAACTTGGCATACTGCTCTATCTAGTCTCTCCCGGACTACTGCGGCTCCTCTTCTTCCATTTGACCACGTATGAGGAGCACCCACAAATTTTACGTCGAATAGGTCACACTTGTCTAGGCAGTTTCTAAACTCTTCCATGCTCTTATAGTCTGGCTCATTGCCCCCCTCTTTTTCCTTTGAATACATGATTTCATTGAAGTCCCATATACACATCCAGGGTTGTGTTTCCCACCGATGTAGGGCCGACATTAAGCACCAAGTTAGGTGTATATTCCGCGCCTCCGGCCACCCATATATCCCAGTACCCCTCCATACCAACTGTCCTTTCTCATCTTCAAGCCCAAAGTGGATACAATGTTGCGTGAACCCTAGTATCTGAATGCCCAAGTCCTGCTTCCACATTAACAACAAACCTCCTGACCTTCCTACACAGTGCATCCCAAAAGCTGCATAACCCTGAAATCTGTTGCTTACACTTTTTATTTCCTCCTTTCGTAGCTTCGTCTCCATTAAAAAGACCAAAGCTGGGTAATTGTTTCTCATCAGATGAGAGAGCGCTCGGACCGTCCGAGGGTTACCCAAACCTCGAACGTTACAACTGATCATCCTCATTGCTGAGGGTGGGGCTGACTCGCAGCCTCTGCCCTTTCATTAGTTGCCATCCCCTCTTTAGTACCTCTGATTCTTTTACCCTCTCCTGCTTGTTTAGTTTCAGTATCATGCTCCCTTTCTATTCCTTTCCGTTTTTTGATAACGTTTCCCAGCTGCCCTGGACTTTCTACAATAGATTCCTCCATAGTATTTTCCTTCTTTTCTCTGGCCAATTTCTTTAATTTTTGCTTATTAATGGTGGGACCCCTGAGCTCAATGGTTGGAGGTAGTAGGAAGCTAAGGGATTGGGGTATGGTGTTCAGGATCAGGGGTTTAGTGTTTGTAAGGTTTGGGGGTTCTTCATGGGTTTTGGGTCGTGGGAATAGGACGTCAGGTGGGTTAATTGGTTTGTTGTCCTGGTAACCTTTTAAAAGCTTTGTCCCGTTGTTCACTTCAGAAAAAAAGTTTTGGGGTAGGTGAATTTCTTCATTGGCTGAATCTGTTTGCATATCATCACCAATCATGTCCACTTCCAAGTTATTTTTTGGGGAGATTAACCTTTGACAGTCGTGAAACCTTGAGCCTATTGGAGCCATATGGTCTGTTCCTACATGTGATTCTCCCACAAAAAGACTTTTCTGCCCCTGACTGTTTAGAGGGAGGTCCTCCACAATCTCCATGGCTGTGCAATCGTCATGGTGCTCGTTCCCTGTCGCCCCTTTCTCACAGCTTGTTCTGTCAGTCGTTATATCAGTTGCTAATTTCCGCCGGACAAGACTTTGTTTATTGGAGAAAGCTTCAACCACTTTTTGCGACTTTGAGTCGAATTTTACCATTCGAAGTTTGATCGGTGTTGCACGTAGGGATTGTTCATACGGCCAGTCTTCCCCTTGAAAATCTTCGGGTACTTCACTGCAATCAGAATGATTATGCCCTATCTTCCCGCACCAGTAAAAGAACCCTGGGAGTTTCTCATATTTGAATGGAACCCATACTACAACACCTTTGTCAGTTTTGATCTTTGCCCCCCTTATGAGAGGTTTGGACACATCCACAAGAACTCTCACTCGAACATAGTGATTGGGGCATTTCGTCCCTATCTTTTAGCGTGATTTACGGTTAATTTTGGATTAAATAAATAAGTTTAATTGCAAAAATAGAATGTTTCAATCCGCAGGCACCACGTGGGATCTACCCACTGACACGCGGGACATCCTACCTTACACGCGGGGCGTATGAGCAATGATAAGCTCAATCATAAATGTCAGACTGCATGGTCTTCCAAGTCAACTACTGTCACGCGGGGCGTCCTAACCTACACGCGGGGCGTATATGGGAAGTTCTTCAATCTAAAACTCCAGGCACTCATATACGCGAGGCGTCTGCCAGGCCACGCGAGGCGTAAAAGACTCATTTCAGACCATTAAATCTCAGAAGCTCAACCACGCGGAGCGTACCCCAGTTTACGCGGGGCGTGGTTGAGACAACAAGATCTGAATTTGGTCCACATGCAGGAGATTTCTGATGGAATGGGTCAATACGCGGGGCGCACTCCACCATACGCGAGGCGTGTCATGGGAAATCTGCAGAAAATCATGTTCCTCCATGCTTGCACCTTGTAAACTTACAATTTTACCCCTAGCTTGATGTGTATAAATAAGAGTGACTAGCACTTATTTAGATAGCTTTTGACATACAACTCTTGTTATAGATTAAGCTCTTGCTACTTAGTTTTAGATTTTATTTTACATAGCAAAACTCTATCACCTTGAGAGCTTGTTCGTTGATTCCGGCATTCCGTTAAAGTTTCGTTCCATCTCCGTTCACCAAGCTCGAAAGCTCCACCTTCAAGTCCTAAGAGACGGCCTTGAGTCCGGTTAGCTAGTTCCGAGGGTGGATTCTTCCCTTTTCACTTGCTAATTAGCTTGCACTCTTCCTATGTACTAGGCTTGGTTGTATTCCATATTTACATTCTCCATATTTATAATTTATGATTCATAATCTCTTTTTCTATATATGTGTTGATGTTTATTACTTGTTTTGATATTCGTAATTGATTATTGTGTTGGGGAACGTGATTTCCGACGCCATTCGGGCTATCTTTAGGGATTCATATAGGTGTTGCCTTACCGAAAGTGACGCTCCGGAAACCGTAGGAATTGACAAACCACGGAACTTACGGGCCCTAATTTCTGATCCCAAGCATTAGACACGCCTTGACTAGGAACCACGTAGTCTAAGTACCTCACGGGTCGGTCACACTACACGTAGTCGTCATTGCAAGAGCAAATCATTAACCGTATATATATTAGTAGTCATTGTTTTTCATATTTATAACTTATCGCCATCCATATCATTTCGTAGAGTTTTTGTTATATAAATTTGTCTCACCCGTAGTTAGGAGTAGTTTGTAGTTGTTCCCCGAATCAACTCAAAGTATTCACCGCTTAGATAACGTATAAAACCGAATCGTTTAATACTTGTAGTTATAAATCCCGTGGATTCGATACCCGGTCTTAACCGGATTATTACTTGATACGACGAGGTACACTTGCCCCTAAGTAGTAGCGTCTAGTAGAGATAGAGCATTTAGGAAGATCACATCCATAGTCGTAACACACTTATCATAATATATATTTCGTAAGCACTACCCATAGCCGCCACGCACATCAAGTTTTTGGCGCCGTTGCCGGGGATTTATAATTTCTTGCAATATTAGACAAAAACGTTTTATTGTTAGTCTAAGCATTATCTTTGTATAAATTGTTTATATATACTTGTTACTAACAATATTCTTCTTTGTTTATAATTCTTTCCATTTATTTATTTTATGCACACCCGATCTCGGAGTGATATTCTCGTTCCTATTGATCTTGAAATTTAACGTACTCTTTGTAGGATTCGGAGAGAGAAAATGGCAAACCTCAACAATGAAGCTAACCAACCCGAGGTGAACCAAAGGCCACCGGTGCAACCCGTGAATAACAACTGCAATGGTGGAGGCAATGACATGCGCTCAATGATGGAGATTCTTGCTCCGCATCGCCCTCAAAACCGCAACGGAACCGTTGCCCCCACCATTCCAGCCAACACATATGAAATCAAGACTAGCATGATCCAACTCATCCAACAACTTGGCCAGTTCGGAGGGGAACCCCATGAAAACCCTAACGAACATCTCGATAAATTTCTTATGTGTGCCGAAACTTCTCGGTAAAACGGTGTTCCGGTTGAGGCCGTCCGACTAAAGTTGTTTCCTTTCTCTTTGACAGGACAAGCATTGGAGTGGTTGCACTCGTTGGAGGCGGGTTCGATTACATCATGGGAGGAGCTTGAGAAGGAGTTCCTTTCCTACTACTTCCCACCTTCCAAAATAGTTAAGTTGAGGAACGACATCACTACCTTTCGGCAGCTCGAACACGAAGCCCTTCATGTGGCTTGGGCAAGATTCTGGAAGTTGCTTCGAAGCTGCCCACACCACGATATCCCCAAGCACGATTTGGTAAGTAATTTTTATCACGGATTAACACCTACTAATCGTGCCACCGTGGATTCTGCAGCAGGTGGGGACCTGTTTAGGAAGTCGGCCAGTGAAGCATATGAGCTCATCCACGAGCTCGCAAGGAAAAGCGTACAGTGGCAAGAAGATCGGCTTGCCGGACCCTCGCGACATCAAACGTTCGCCGTGGAGAAAGAGGCTCCGAAAAGTTCCATGGCGGAAATGAATAAAAAACTTGACGCTTTGATAGCCCAGTTGAGCCTTAACAAAGTTGCACAGGTCCTGATGTGCAATCATTATGGTGGAGATCATGACGGACTTAATTGCCAAGCCGGTAGCCCTTTCGCCGGCGACACCGAAAATGTAAGTTACATAGGAGGCAATCAAAGGTACAACCCTAACCCGAACTCCTACTCACACCACCACAATAATAATAACAGCGGATGAAGGCCTCGGTACCAACACCCTAACTTGTCGTATGGCAATAATAATAATGTATTGAGGCCCCCACCCGACTTTAATCAAGAATATCGGGAAAACGGGCTAGGACAATCACAAACCGTGCCCGGTGGTCGGAATACTCAGCCTCCCGACAACGTGCATGGCCAGTCGGTAACGTCCTTGTTAAAGGATATCTTAACCCGTCTTGCCGATAGTGAGGTGTTTTGCAGGGACCTTAGCCGCCAAGTAGCCCACTTGAATCGTCAGCAACAGGAGAGGCCATTAGGAACCCTCCCGGCAAACACCGAGCAAAACCCGCGGGGCAAAAATAGAGAGTCCGGACAGGCGATAACTCTCCTAAATAGTAGAAGTTCGGACCCGTCGAGTTCCAACTCGGACAGCCTGCAGTAAGCCGCCGCATGAGAGAGTCGAGCCTCTCCGACTCTAAACATAGCATCGGTTTGAATTTCTCAAACCCCTTGTTTATATGTATCATAATCGTTTTTCACCTTATTTTTATTTATTTTTATATTTCTCTCTTTTATGTTATTTTTAGTTTTCTCTTTTTAGTTATTTTTATTTTCTCCCGTCTCATAAATCAAAAGAAAAACAAATCCCATTTTTAATCCAAAAAAATAAGCCACGCGGAGCGTACACACCAGTACGCCCCGCGCAGCTGCGTGTCTGTCCCATTTTCGAAATAAAAGACGTGTTACGCGGGGCGTCCCTCCTACCACGCCCCGCGTAACCTTCGGCAGTTAGCTCTCTCCCAAATAAACGCCCCGCGTATCCTAGGGGAGTTGCGAATTGCAACTCCCCATGGCAGCCTTTTCCTCTTCCACCTTTCCCACCACTCTCTCCTCTTCCCCAAAAGTCTTTCCTACTTATCCACTCCACCTCTTCTTCCCTCCAATCACCCTTCACCTTTTCAAATTCAAACTTCTTAAACTTCCCTCTTTATTATTTTTGTTTTAACCACCCTATTAATTACTCTTTAAAAAATAATAAAAACATTAAATCAGCAATCAAAACCCATATCTCCCACCAATTTATGGCCAGGAGTTGCGATACGTGAGGCGTGCTTCCCCACACGCCCCGCGCGCCGTTCCGTTTTTATGTCAAATAAAGATCAGGAGGTGGGATACGCGTGGCGTGGCCCTTTCACGCCTCGCGTACCCCTCTGGGAATCTGAGTTTTACTTGGATTCCCCACTCCTCCCCTATATATACTCCTCCATTTTTTCCTTCTTCTCCCCCACAACTCACTCTTACTCCCCACACTCTTCCTACAATCTTTCTCAATCCTTCACTACCACCATGGCAAGACGCAAGCATGCAGCCGACATGCGCCCCCCGCGGTCCACTCGGGCCCGCTCCTCTCGTTCCCAACAACATCAATCACCACCACCCCCCGAACGAGAAGGAACACCGCCACTCACCCGCCAATATCGGGCTCCTTTCCATCTTCTCACCGAAGAAGAAGCCCAATCCTACCAAACACTCTCTGCTGCCCACATCATGGAGCTCTTATACATCAACCGTAGCACTCTCGATCGCTACAACCTCGGAGGTGCTTTCGAAGACCGCCTCCGCACTCTTAATTGGCTTGATCACTATCGTGCATGCCAACACATTTATCCTTCGTTGGTTGTGGAGTTCTACACCACCCTCGAATCTAATGGGTTCCCGGAGCCGCCCTCTTCAACTTCCGCCTTCACAACCATCCTTTCTCCATCGACACACAATGGCTCCGCAACCATTTGACCCGTCAAGCGGAGGACGACATAGCACATTGGCCTGAGGGTGTCTCCCCTCATGATTTTTGGACCTCCATCACCGGGTCCGATGATTATGACGTCTCCAACCTCCGCCCGGCCTGCATCCGCGATCCAACCCTCCAACTTCTCCATGCTTCATCTCCTTCTACTTCTCGGGGAAGTCCGAGTCCACTAAGGTCAATAAGCATGAGCTTTTGGCCCTCTATTGTTGTGCAAATGGACTCACTTACGACCTCTCCTACCTCGTGGCCATCCAACTCCACCACATGCCTACCCGGAAACGTGGCAAACTCGGGTTGGGCCATCTCATCACCATCTTCACCACCTCCGCTCTTGGCGAAGCTGCCCTTGACCGCCTTCCCAGCTTGGAGCCGCGGCCCTTGGACAAAAACGCCTTCAAATCACTCAAGCGCCCCACCTCCGGCCCGGGTGAAAGTTCGGGGTCAGCCCAACCCCAAGAGGACGAGGACGAGGACGAGGACTCGGACATGGGCCTAAACTTTAGTCCACCGCCCAACCATGACTTCAACTCTATATATGCTCGGTTGGACGCCTTGGAGGGTCACCAACGTGCCGATCGCGCCCATTTCGACTCCCAATTCGCCAATCTCAACACCCGTTTTGACACCCTTGAGGCTAATCGCCTCATGGACCATTCCACTTTCATCACTCGCTTCAACTCCATTGAGGCCCAAAGGCGTGAGGATCGGGCCCATCTCGATGCTCACTTCGACGCCCTCACCAACACCTTCTCCTCCTACTTCAACATCCACGGCAATCCTCCTCCGCCTCCACCCTAGTTTCCCTTTCTTTGTTTTATGTTTTCCTTTGTTTTATGTTTTTCCTTTTCATGTTCATGCTTTTATGTTATTTTTTTATGTTTTCTTGTACTTTCGTTCTCCTTTAATTAATATATCTATCTTTTTTTCCTTCTTATAATTTCTCTTTGTGTTTGTTTTTGTTTCGTATGTTCGTTTTCTGTTTATGCATGGGTAATAATGGACGCGCGGGGCGTATCCCATTCTACGCCCCCGCGTGCCTCGCTTTTTCCCCTTCTAACTAGTCCAGAGCTCGGAACACGCGGGGCGCCCCTCTTAGTGCGCCCCGCGTATCTGAGTCTCTAGCTAAAATAAACTTAAAACGCACCTCCTACGCGGGGCGCCCCCCTGGGCACGCCACGCGTAGGACCTAACCTTCAAGGTCCCTTTTTAAATTCCATCTTTATTTTTGTTTTTGTTTTTCCTTTCTTTTGCGACATCCTTGGAATAGACGTCATTTTAATAACGCGGAGGGCCGTGCAATCCCGCACTTACCGTTTGTTTTGCACTAACAAAAACAAAAATAAAAATCAAATAAACAACAAAATAATTAAACTAATTTATTGATTCTTAAATTTTTTCCGACACACTACCTCCCTCGGAAATTAATTAAAAGTTCCGCTATTTGTTCTTAAATGAAAAAACGTTAACACAAAGGATCAGTTTGATTAAGAAATTTTAGTCTTGATTCTAAAGTTATAGAATTTATGCAAAGCCTATGTTCGTACTAAACAAAAACTTTGAGTCCTAACCCACAGGTCATCTCCATAATGAAATTTAAAAAGGCAATAGAGACGGGATAGTTGAAAATTTGACGAGAACTTGAACGTACACAATTTAACCCGAAATTTTGTGAGGTATTTTTGAGCCTAAAAGAGTTCGTACGAGAACTCTATTTCTTTCATAATTTTTCGAGAGCTTTGACTTCACTCGACTCATAGAGTTTGCACCTAATACCGGGTTAAGTACACTTATTTTGGTAAAAATGGCAATAGACGATAAAATGAACCCACTTAGGCTAATTCTTTTCTTAACTTATTTTTCTCTTTTTCATTAACCTCTAGGAAACCCCCTCGAGCCTATTAACCGACTTTTTTGTTAATACCCTTTTAACATTTAACCCTTTTTCCTCTTGTTTAAATACCAACAAAATCAAATCGCACCAAAACTACCCGAAATAAGCCAAGGCCTTGATAAGTAAGCACCATAAGCTTTCGAAATCGTTTTTGTGCCGCTCTCAAAACAAAAAGAAAAAGAAAAACATAAAAGAGAGCAAAAGGCATTCTCAAACTCCACCCGAGCAATTTCGAGTTATATTTTACGAACTTGCTAAGGCCAAAATAAAAACACAGTGCGATCATCAAAATGGTGTTTGAACCCGAGTTTCTAAAAATTAACCACTAAAAAGCCACCCACATTACAACCCCCATCCGGGTTCATTTTTAATATTGCCTAGACCATAACATATGAGGAAAAACCCGGATGAAAATGCAAACTCAAAGTGACTTCGAGTAAGTGCAAAGGAGAGTGCAAAAACACCGACCCACCAAAATTTGATCGTAAGAGTGAAATCCCTTAGTGAGGTACTTTCAGGTTCTCAAAAGATAATCGACCCCGTTAATATTGCCTATTAAATTTGATCATGGAGGTTTCAAACAAGTTTTGGTCACTCATTTGTTTGCGTAGGTACTTGCCGAAAACTTTGCATAAAATTTTAGCTTTGGGATCACGCACTTGGTAAAACCAACCGACGGTTTGTTTCTTAATAATCTCAATCCTTTGTCTTTCGATTTCTTTTACTTGAGGACAAGTAAAACTTTAAAGTCCGAGGAGGTTTGATAAGGCATTTCGTCCCTATCTTTTAGCGTGATTTACGGTTAATTTTGGATTAAATAAATAAGTTTAATTGCAAAAATAGAATGTTTTAATAAAATAATGAAATAAAAATAAATTTCTTACTTTCGGTTAATTTTCCTTATTTTTGATTAATTTAGAAAATAAAACGTCAAGCTAACTCGGCTCTCGAGAATTGTATTTCAGGTACGAGTAAGGAGCAAAGATCCACCGACATACGCAGGGCGTGGAACATCAAGTCAGAAATGATTGCTCAATCTGCAGGCACCACGTGGGATCTACCCACTGACACGCGGGGCGTCCTACCTTACACGCGGGGCGTATGAGCAATGATAAGCTCAATCATAAATGTCAGACTGCATGGTCTTCCAAGTCAACTACTGTCACGCGGGGCGTCCCAACCTACACGCGGGGCGTATATGGGAAGTTCTTCAATCTAAAACTCCAGGGACTCATATACGCGAGGCGTCTTCCAGGCCACACGAGGCGTAAAAGACTCATTTCAGGCCATTAAATCTCAGAAGCTCAACCACGCGGAGCGTACCCCAGTTTACGCGGGGCGTGGTTGAGACAACAAGATCTGAATTTGGTCCACATGCAGGAGATTTCTGACGGAATGGGTCAATACGCGGGGCGCACTCCACCATACGCGAGGCGTGTCATGGGAAATCTGCAGAAAATCCTGTTCCTCCATGCTTGCACCTTGTAAACTTACAATTTTACCCCTAGCTTGATGTGTATAAATAAGAGTGCCTAGCACTCATTTAGATAGCTTTTGACATACAACTCTTGTTATAGATTAAGCTCTTGCTACTTAGTTTTAGATTTTATTTTACATAGCAAAACTCTATCACCTTGAGAGCTTGTTCGTTGATTCCAGCATTCCGTTAAAGTTCCATTCCATCTCCGTTCACCAAGCTCGAAAGCTCCACCTCCAAGTCCTAAGAGACGGCCTTGAGTCCGGTTAGCTAGTTCCGAGGGTGGATTCTTCCCTTTTCACTTGCTAATTAGCTTGCACTCTTCCTATGTACTAGGCTTGGTTGTATTCCATATTTACATTCTCCATATTTATAATTTATGATTCATAATCTCTTTTTCTATATGTGTGTTGATGTTTGTTGCTTGTTTTGATATTCGTAATTGATTATTGTGTAGGGGAACGCGATTTCCGACGCCATTCGGGCTATCTTTAGGGATTCATATAGGTGTTGCCTTACCGAAAGTGACGCTCCGGAAACCGTAGGAATTGATAAGCCACGGAACTTACGGGCCCTAATTTCTGATCCCAAGCATTAGACACGCCTTGACTAGGAACCACGTAGTCTAAGTACCTCACGGGTCGGTCACACTACACGTAGTCGTCATTGCAAGAGCAAATCATTAACCGTATATATATTGGAAGTCATTGTTTGTCATATTTATAACTTATTGCCATCCATATCATTTCGTAGAGTTTTTGTTATATAAATTTGTCTCACCCGTAGTTAGGAGTAGTTTGTAGTTGTTCTCCCGAATCAACTCAAAGTATTCATCGCTTAGATAACGTATAAAACCGAGTCGTTTAATACTTGTAGTTATAAATCCCGTGGATTCGATACCCGGTCTTAACCGGATTATTACTTGATACGACGGGGTACACTTGCCCCTAAGTAGTAGCGTCTAGTAGAGATAGAGCATTTAGGAAGATCACATCCATAGTCGTAACGCACTTATTATAATATATATTTCGTAAGCACTACCCATAGCCGCCACGCACATCACATAGCTGTCCCAGGATCCTATGCTAGCATTGTCAAGTTTTCTAACTTCTCCAATCCTCTCAGCTACTGTAGTAATCGATGTCTCATCGCGATAGTTAAGCGGTAGATTGATGATCCGTACCCAGAATTCGCATTGGTGCATGTTAAGATCAGTTAGCTGCTCATCCCCCTTAACTTCGCGAAATATGACCAGCTGACGCTCAAAGTGCCATGGTCCTTCATTTAGGACCTTTTCCTTGTCTCTGCTTATTTCAAACTCGCACTGGAACAAATTATTACCCAGGTCTTTTAATTGAAAGCTCTGCGTTCTCCACCCGACTTGAAAAGCCTGAGCCATACCCTTGAGATTGAGAGGTTTATGGGTCATAACTTTTCCAATGAGGCAAGACTTTACCTGAATTTCGGTCTCCCCTCGTGGTTTGCTAGCCAGTTCTGTAATGACCTCTTCCGAGTCTGTTAGCTTAATCTTAGCTAGCTGGTCCTCTATGTGGTCGGCCATACCCTTGGGGGTAAACCTGTATTAGGTGAGCAAATCTATACAGAGAAGAGTGATGGGAAGACACAGGAAAAAACAAGGTAGATGATGGGGATGACCAGATCGGCAAAAACCTTTCACACTGTTGGGCTCAACCTAGAAGGGAAAGAGAGAGAAAAGGCCACTGGAAGGGCACAGACTTTTTACAAAAAAAAAATGAAATTATTTTTATATATTAGAAGTAAATTAATGTTTTTTATCTTTCTTGTTCTACAAAAAAAAAAAAAAAGTAAATTAATCTAATTAGAATTATTTTATAATCTAAGTACTATATAAAATCAATTTTTGTTTACACTAAAAATAGTTCTTTTCTCAAAAAATAGTTCTAAAAATTTATGGTTGATATTTTAGAGTTTTCATATTTTTTTAGGGTAAATTACACCTATGGCCACTAAATTATACCTATTTTCATATTATGTCACTGAACTAAATTTTTTTCCGGTATGGCTATCGAACTTTATACTTTATTACACCGGTAGCCATTGTCACCATTGACCATAAATTTTCCACCGTTGATCTCCATTATGACCGGCTCTCTCTCACATCTTTCCCTTTTAAAACCTAAAATACTCATTTTACCCTTATTCTTTTTCTCCTGTATCTCCATGACCATTTCTCTCTTTAAAACTAGTAGAGAGAGAAATACTCCTCAAATACTCCAGAATCCAAAAGGCGCGACAATAAAAAAAAGGGGGGAAAAACAAAAAATAAAAATTAGTACATACCCAAAGAAATTCTAGACGCCATTGATGTTCTTCCATGTTTTTGTCCTCTGAAGATGGAATGGCGAAAAATCTTGATTGTGATGTCCCATTGGTTTTAAGGTAATTTATGTATACACATAGTTATAAGTGTATGTTATAAAAAAAAAAAAAAGGGCGGCCCGGTCGCATTACGTGTCCCCGCTGAGCGAGGGTCCGGGGAGGGGTCCCACCACAAGGGTGTATTGGGGGCAAGCCTTCCCTTGCCAATTTTTTAAAACCTAAAATACTCATTTTACCCTTATTCTTTTTCTCCTGTATCTCCATGACCATTTCTCTCTTTAAAACTAGTAGAGAGAGAAATACTCCTCAAATACTCCAGAATCCAAAAGGCGCGACAATAAAAAAAAGGGGGGAAAAAACAAAAAATAAAAATTAGTACATACCCAAAGAAATTCTAGACGCCATTGATGTTCTTCCATGTTTTTGTCCTCTGAAGATGGAATGGCGAAAAATCTTGATTGTGATGTCCCATTGGTTTTAAGGTAATTTATGTATACACATAGTTATAAGTGTATGTTATAAAAAAAAAAAAAGGGCGGCCCGGTCGCATTACGTGTCCCCGCTGAGCGAGGGTCCGGGGAGGGGTCCCACCACAAGGGTGTATTGGGGGCAAGCCTTCCCTTGTCAATTTAATTGGCAAGAGGCCGCTCCTAAGACTCGAACCCGTGACCTCTGGTCACACGACAACAACGTTTTACCGTTGCGCCAAGGCTCGCCCCCTTTATAAGTGTATGTTATAATTAAAAAAAATGATGTGTGCTGTCATTTTTTTTGTTAAATAGTTATAAGTTTAAGTTAGGTGAATTGAATGTATTCTTTTAGTTACTAACGTTAAATATTTTAAATTCCAATACTAATTAGGTTAGTTATTTGTATAAACTGATAAATTGTACCATTTCAAATGTTGGAGGTAAAATTGCTTCTAGTTATAAATGTTAAGATTATTTTTACATTTTATCCCTAAAATAAATATAATAATTTGATATTTTTATCATTAACATTATCTATAAAAATTCCTAAAAAAACATTATCTACAAAAGAAATTAACATTTCCTATGTATATTTATGAACATTAACATTATATAAAATCAATACATATAAAAGAGAAATAAGCGACCAATATAAATTGCCATTTTGATCCAAAATTTTTCCAATCATACCCCTGAAACACTTTATATTGGGTATTGCTATATACCGTAATATTTTTTTCCACCCACCGCACTCTTTTGACATTTATGCCCTTGTCATAATTTTTTTATCAAAAACCAAAACTTTTTTTTCCTCTCTTTTTCTCCCAAGCCTAAAAACCCGAATTGGACGAAAATGGACCCGAGCATTCCCGAAGACCATGATTTCGAACACGAGGTAATCCTACGATATAAATTTAAATTAAAATTTCGTTTTTTGAATTTCGAATTTTTTTTTCCCTAAAGGGCAGCGCGCACCGTTCCACCGTACGGTGGAACGGATGCGCCGCTCGTTCCGCCGTAAGGCGGAACGAGCATGGCTCTCGTTCGTACGGTGGAACGATTGCGCCTTTCGTTCCACCGTACGGTGGAACGAGAGCGCCGTTCGTTCCACCTACAGTGGAACGAACGACCGTGCCGTTTCCACCACGGGTGGAAGGGGCAGTTCGTCCGTTCCACCCGTGGTGGAAACGGCACGGCGATTCCGTTTACCTTATATTCATATGGGTTCCGCTTCTGATTCGGAGGCGGAACCCGTGATTTCTGAGTAATTTAAAAAAAAAACTTAACGGAGATTTCATGAAGCCTTTACCCGCTCCTGGCTTTGGCGGCATGTTGTTTTAGGTCGGGTTTTTTGAAAAACCAAAAAGCTAGAGAGGATTTGAGATTTTTGAATTTTTGAGATTAAATTATGAGGAGGGCAAAATTGTCAAAAAAGTGCGGTAGGTGGAAAAAATATTGCGGTATATAGTTTGCTTGTATATGTAGAAAGTGTTTTTAAATTTATTATTCTTATGAAGTAGATATTAGAATTAGAAAGTGATTTTAGTTTAATATTGATATGAAGTAGATATTTTAACTGTGAAACTGAAATTCAACTTAATTATTTGTATGAGTTAGATATTTTTTCTTGTATAGTTAAATATTTATTATTGATATATATATAAGTACTATATAATGTCTGATTATATCTCGTACATCATTCATTATGGTGGAAAGTTAAATATTTCTTCTTCCGGTTTTGAATATGATGTTTCACGTAATATGATAAAGAACAAACATTTATAATTTAGTAATAGGTCATCATATGTTGTACTAATGTCTCGAATATGCAAAGCAATAGGATTGGGCGAAGATGAAAATTTGACGTGAATTGTCTATAAGTTTCCTATGTGCGGAGGATCATCAATGACATTTTCATATTTTTTTTCACATGTGATGACGATAATCTTGGACTCAATTATGATAATTTGAGTTATATTCAAGGTTATCACAATGTTGAGATATATGTTGAGTTTAAGAGGTTCACATTGGAAATAATGACGGAGTAAGGGTCATCATGACGAACACAATTATTGATGATAATCATGTGATGACTTCTACTTGGGATGGTTAGGGTCCACCAAACGTTGATGGTATATGTCATAACTCATATGATCCGTCAAATGATTTCCTTAATTATGCTCTGAGGAGTCAATTTGAGGCTAGTCCAAGTGTTCCTTGGAGTTGGGCAAATTGGATTAAACAATTAGTAGACACGTGACGCAAGCAACAGCGAACAATTGACAAGAATTGAGCGACTTAATTTCGAAGACGATGTTGATTTGGGATGCATATATAGTGTATATTAAGAACAAGTTAATGTGATTATTGTAACTTCGGCCAACATAAGATGAGATTTTACCACGTAAGATGCCAGAGATGCAAAATATAGAAGATTAAGTTGTCAAAGTTTTCAAGAAAAAGTTCCTTTGCGAGTAAGAAAACGGATGTATTTCTATGGGTCGCCCTAAACGCCCTTCTTTGGGGTGCTAAGGAGGGCTCGACCTAGTCTTGTTATGCACGCATTTAACAACTATGATTTTGGTTTTCATGTTTTTTAGATATAAAAGACAAACTTGAGTTTTCTAACCAAACACCTAAACTCTCCAATTTTGAATGAAAAAGACAATCATGAGTATGAAAAGGAGCGACCAAACACCCCTAATCTGATTTCAGAGGGTCGAATTACTTCAGATTTGTGACAACTTGATTCAACTCATTTGAAATTACAAGTTTAGATGCTAATTTTCTTTAATGACAAGCTAATCCGACCTTTCGGGAATATTCACATGGACCTTAATGACAAAATGAATTTGGTCATTCACTACTTGGTGATTGAGGTCCATGTGATCAAAACGCCTTTATTTATACTATGTGTGGGTTGTAATTTTGGTGAAAATTTTGGAGGATGGATGACCTAAATACACAATCAAAGATTTTGATAACAATAATGAAATTGTATTTCTAGCATGAAAACGGAGATTGCAACCTAAAAAATAAAATAAACAGAAACATATTAAACCCAAAGATCCGGTTTGAGAACTCCATCTCTATCATACTGAAGAACACCCCCCATTAAAGGTTTACACTTTCCTCCCATTAATATCCTCTTCTTGCACAGCTCTTCACCATCTCTTTCAACCATTTTCAAAAGCTCATCACATCCGTCTCGCCTCGCCGACCTCCCTCTGCTACTCATCTTCGGTAGAGTCCGAGTCATCTTCAACCTCTGGCTCCGACTCGGAGACACAATTCTTGATTGAGCTCTACCAATTGATGCCACTCTACACACACCAGAACTCCTACTTGCTTGTCTCCCAATCACTATCTCCGCGATTCGGCCGACATTGTTGCTGCTATTCTCTGTTATATTGCTGGATTTGGTTTTGATGAATAGTTTTTTGTGGATAAAACTTGAAAAAGATAGCATTTTTAGGGTTTTATCTGCTTTATTTGGCTTTGCTTTTTTCTTCTGCTTTTGTTCATCTTCAATCTGCAGAAGTTTCAGAAAAGAATAAGATTTGTACAATGGTGAATCTGGTGGAATTGGAGAAGAAGATTCGTTTTTTATCCAATCGGATTCAACCCTTTTCAATTGGTGATCAGTAGAGCCATTTTTTCTGGTGAAGATACTGAAGAAAACCCATCCGAATTTGCCCCATTTCCTCTTCTTCTGCTGCTTCACTTTGCTGTGGTGATTAGGGTTTTGCATCGTAAGAAATTGAAAATTGAGTTTCAGGAAATCAAAGTGGAGAAGAAACTGAAATAGCAGAAATAGAGATGGAAACATATACATGGGGTTTTAAAAAGGAGACGTGGGTTGAGGAGTTCCTTGTTGAGTGGAGGTGGGATTCGTATTTTTGGTTTCCCGTTTTACCCTCTGGTGGAAAGGGTGTTTAAAAGATTATTGGTTGAAAAGTTAATTCTGTGGAGGGTAAATTAGTGAAATGGAAGAAAGTAATGAGGATACGTTGAAAATCTTATATCGTGGAAATAATGCAACAACGGTTTATACATATTCCAAAATTCAAATTTTGGATTATTTTCTTGGAAGATTTTCAGTCTTCTTAGGAAATCAATATATCTGAATTTCAAAATCAATTAAATATTATTAAATGCCAAATTCAGTTATATTGATTTATAAAACAAATCGAAAAAGGATAAGGTAAATAACATAATCATATCTTTAATGTTTGTAAATTAGCTAATTTTATTTTTAACATTTGAAATTTGGGTTAATTTTCGATTATTATTAATGGAATGCTAGCTATTCATTTGTGAATTTTGTTATTTCCATTCTACATGTAGCAAGGACCATCTTACAAGGTTAAATACTCTTGGGTGAGTAAACGATGTTATCAGTGGAATTGAGTGCTCTACACGTTTGTGGATCTCGTTATTAGACATATTCATAGACCAGTTGGCCCGTTCAAACCCGTCCATTATGGGTTAGACTTGGACATGTATATTCATCATTTGACCCACCCCGATCCAAACCCGTGCAAGTCCACATATAAAATGGATTAGGCTTGGAATTTATTTTAAAAACCCAAGTTGGCTCGCTCCACCTTCATACATTTATATATATATATATATATATATATATATATATATATATATGAGTTTTTTATTGTAGAAATAACAATGTGATTATTTGATTATTGGAGCTGGATTTTTTCTAAACCGATGGAGCTTGTTGAGCTTGTAGCGGTTTTATGGTGGATTATTTGGTGCTATAGAAATGACATTGTGTGGAATCGGAAGGATTCACAAGCCTCGATACTGTACCATTCGGCCGGTTCCTTTCTACAGGCCTGGAAGAAAGCGCAGGCACCGGTTTCTCCTTCAGGCAGTCCGGTTGTGCCAAGCCCGACGGTGTGGCAGAGTCCTCCAACAGGCTTCCTAAAACTGAATGTGGATGGTGCGTCTTTTGCAGACGAGAATGTGGCTGGATTTGGGTGTATTGTTCGGGACGAGTTAGGCCGGTTTGTTGCAGCTAAAAATGGAACCTTGCAGAATTATCAAGATGCATCGTTCATTGAAGCGCTATCGGTCCATGAAGCTCTCAGTTGGATCAAAGACCGCGGATGGAAGGATATAATCATTGAATCAGATTCTTTAATTGTGGTACAGTCTATGGCCCGCCCGTTAGAGGTTTCATCTCCTTTTAACGCCTTAGCCAATGATTGTCATTTTTTATTGAACGAGTCATTTAATTGCTCTATTCGTTTTGTCTGTCGTTCTGCAAACTCGGTTGCTCATTTGTTAGCTAGAAGTAGTATTTTACCTTTAAATCGGGGTGAGTGGTTTTCTGTACCCCCTGATTTTATTTGTAATATGCTTCTTCTTGATTCTTAATATATGCTTCATTGGTTGTCAAAAAAAAAAAAACAATGTGATTGTTTTTTTATCAATTGAAATTTAATGCTATACACATATTATATATGCATAATAGTTTACAAAAAAAATTTATTTTATCGTTATAGAATGTATATTATAACTGGTTTTTTTTCTTTCAAAATAACTTTTTATTAAAATTAAAAGAATTATAAATATAACTTCATATTAGATTCTTCCTTTTCTGCGGAGCTCTGGGCTATTCTTACTGGAATCAATCTTGCTAAAAGGCTGAGTGTTAAGAGGCTCTCTGTGGAGTCTGATAATTTGGAAGCAATCAAAATGATTTCTGAGAATCATTCTATGGGTCTTAACAGTCGCAACCTCATCAAAGCTATTATAAGGCTTTGCTCCTCCTTTGAGTTCGTAGAGTTCAGACACATTTTTAGAGAGCAGAATCGTGTTGCTGATCGCTTGGCGGCGGCGGGCCATGAAGGGACGTTAGGCGTTACTACCCTTCTTGTTTCCCCTAGTTTCATCTCTCATCTTCTCTTAGAAGATAGGATTGGGGTTAGCTTCCCTAGGCTAATTCCTGGGTAGTTTGTTGTTATTCGTTTTTCTTTTCCTTTTCTACCAAAAAAAAAGATCAGTACAGATTAATCAATTAAATTTTGCTTTCAATTTTATTTGTTGGAATTATAATTAATTTTTAATTTTAACTTTTTTAATATATATTAATTGAACGGGTGGGCTGGGTTTGAGAATTCTTTTTTTTAATCCAACCCAGCTCGGTCTGAGCCCAATGCGAATATAATACGGACTGGGTTGGGTTTGGACAATATAAATATATGACAAATCCGATTAGATCCGGTTCGAACCCAGTACGGTCCAGCCCATGAGCAGGTCTACTCGTTATTTTCATTCTACATGTAAGTGATGTTATCATTGACCAGTAATTGATCAACTATATGTCTTATATGTGAAAATAATAATAAAAAAGTTTTAAAAAAGTTATGTCGTGTTTCACACTCTATCCTTTCTAAAAATAATTGTGTTAATTTTGGTGAAAGCATTGAAAAGACAAAGTAAAATAGTTTGGCATTAAAAATGTATTTTCTCTTTACATAAAATAAAGTTATGCATTCTGATTTCCTAACATTTGCTCCAGTTTTTACTTGTTTACATTCCTAATTAATGTTTTGACCCTTGTTCAAACTTTGAGATTCCACTCAATGTATTTTCTCTTTTCAAATTTACACCTTGCAAAATAAACAAAAGGAATAAAACAATATCCATAATATAAAAATATGAATGTTGGTATCCAAGAATACATCCAATATAACCGTACCAATATTCATAATGGAAATGAAACATCAAGAAAATAATATTGTAAATATTATTTGATCAAGTATTTAAATACTATGATTTACTAAAATTTTGATGTTGATAAAATTCTGCTAGCTAGACTCCACTACACCAGCTGTTTAACATCCAGTTATTGCCGCTCACAATCCCTTGTTCGTGTTCACACTATTGGATCTCTTCAATTTTCCGTCGTAGAGGTTAAGGATGAAACACAAGATAAGCTCGGACTTGTCCGACTAAAGCTCCCAACTTTGCTTGATTTCCTACCTCCCTTTTGTCTCTGATTTCTGCCTCGATTTTTTTGCATTGGGTTGCTTCCCTTTCTTCCTTAAAGTGAGTTTGAAGTTGAAACCGTACATTAAAAACCCTGTGGTTTTCCATCGATGGTTTCAAAATCCATCTCCTTCAATTTTGATCATGCTCTTATTTTGCTAATCGTTGCCTTCATGGGTTTTAATAGGAACTCTTTGTTGTAGCCCATTTTAGCTCACTAGTGGAATGTCTCTTATTTGGTTGGATATGTCCACAATTTGCTAAAACCCTTGCTCACTGACTTGCAGTGGCGGAGCCAGGAGGAAAAGCTCGGAGGGGCTCCATTGTATGCAAAAAAAAAAAAAAATAATAAATAAGTTACTTAAGAAAAAAAAGAGAGAATAAGGTATAAAAATACTTCTGACATTTACTGCTAGGAGCAATTTTACCCCCTAACGTCTAAAATTGTGTAATTTTACCTCTAATTTTGACAAGTTAAGTCAAGTTGAGAAATAATTCATCAAATTGTCTTTTCCGGTTATGAATTACAGTTTACATTTACGTCATTTTATCACTAATTGGTAACAAATCACAAACATATGATTAAACGAGAAAAAAATATATACTGCATTTTGTACGAGATGACACATTTCAGAAAATTAGTTAAAAAATATTAAGTTGAAAATAAATACTTAATTAATATTTTCAATTTCAACCTTAATCAAAATTTTCAATGTATCAGTTGAAAAATTAAAATTCCTTATGAATTAGTAGCATTAATTTACGATTTTGTGGTATGTGTAGCTTTGAGTAATTAAAAAATTAAGGAATTAAAAAAATTAGTTTTGGATATTGAAATAAATGAAAAAGTTAGTAAACAATAATTTCTTATTTAGTGATATATCTGAAGACATTAAAATAATATATAAAAAAACTTTAGCAGCCTGTATTAGTATTGGAAATAGTAAAGCATTAATTACAAATTTGTTCTGAGCCACTAAAATATCACCTACCATTTTATTCAAGCTTTCCTAGACAAATAATTGTTCTTTTCAACTTTTTGGTGGTGCCTTTTGCTCTTCTTCGTTAAAATTTACTCTTTCTTCCCCAGTTTTCTTTTCTCCATTCTTACTATGCTTCCATGGAAGCCTTTCTTCTGCATTTTTTCTTCAGCCACCATGGTTGGAGGGGCTCCAACCATGGCGGCTCCTAACGGAACCAGGGAGGAAAACTCCTTCTAGGGGGTTTTCTAACGGAGCCGGAGGGTCGGCCGACCCTCCCCGCCCCCTCTGGCTCCGCCCCTGCCGACTTGCTAACCATAATTCCTATTTGTTTGATGCTCTTGTCTGACTCGATGACTTGCCACCATTTCACTTTTCTTCGGTTTATGCTTGGACAAAATTTAGACTCATGTGATTTGTCTATCGATAAATTTGAATGAATGCTCGCGCACTTTTCGTTATTCTTAGTGGGATCACATCTTGTTTGCCTAAGTTTCATCTATAATTAGTTTTGTTGCTCTCCCGACGGTCTTATTGTTTGCTTCGTTTTGAAACTCCTCACTTTTGTCAAGCTTCTAGGAACTCAAATACCTACACAGAAAACACATCTTTTTTGTACATTAGTTGTTTTGGGTGTCCCTCCCACAGAGCTCATTACAAACAAGGGTCAAAACCTATGCTCAGGTGTCCTCTTGATACATTCATAATAATCACAATAGGCACTTCTCCACCTGAAGAGATCATAATGGGTATGGGTTATCCCAATCCAAAATATCTTCATTTTTACAATGGCTTCAGTCAGAATATTGCTAAAGTTGGCCCCGACCAACAATTTTTACGAGTGATCACGGACAAGATGTTTTCTTTTCATCGGTCATCCCAATAGATCGGACCGTGGGATCCCCGCAACTTTTGAATCTCTACATGTTGGCCTTTGGCCTGAGAGTTTTCAATATCTCATCTCGCGACCATCTTTGGTCAAATGAATCTTTCGATATATTCTCCCACAACCTTCTTTGGTCAAATATAACTTCCGATTTTCCCATATAAGGCCTTTTATGGCCAAAGAATTACTCAATCAAATGTTTCCCACTCGATATCACAATCACTTCTGATGTCTATCTTTTGTCTCGATAAACTAGGCAACAATGCCTATTAATATCCTCAAGTTTCCGCATAATGGTCTACTTCCATATAATGGTCAATTTCCATATAATCCGAATGTAATTCTACATGAGTTTTACTCGACTCTTGAGAAGGCACAAGTAATTTTCCGCTGAATCCAGGTATGGCGAAATTCAGATTACACCTCAATAATCCTACATCGTTATATAAGAAACCAACAATCCATTCTTATAACCCTTCACACAAGCCTTGAACTCAAAATGAGTTTTCTCAACTCATGGAAGAGAACAAGCAATGTCTAACCGACATGATTCAAGCACAAATCACGCCTCAATAATTTGCCCATGACAACCATAAATTTGATAGATCAAATATGTGCTACTTCAAATGAGCGTCGAACTTCGAATATCGAATATGAACTCTCCCCCTTAAATGGATTGAATCTCGTAGAATTTTATCGAACCGTAAGGGAGTATTCATTCGATATTTACCATTCATATGCGTCAGCAATCTCACTTCCTTTTTTTCTTTTTTTCGCACTCCCACTCATTTGGTAAAAAAAAAATCCTGCAATAATGGTCCTGGTAAACCACGAGCTTAAATCAGTCTGGAAAGCATTACAAAATATTTTCAGAAAAGCATCGTAAAATTTCCGTATGCCAACTCATTAGGAAAATTTAGGATATTTAGCATCCCTAACCCACATCAGGAATGACTCGCTTAGTTAAAGCACTACTCGCTCACACCATGAAGAACTCGCTTAGTTAAAACTCACATGCTCATACCACGAAGAACTTGTTTAGTTAAAGCTCGCTCGCGTACCTCGCAAAGAGCTTGCTTAGTTAAAGCTCTACCGCCCATTTCACAAGGACCTTACCGAGTTTAGCCTCTGATACAAAATGTCACGGGGCCAACTTTGAGCCATGACAAAACCTCGTGTGGCACCAAGAATTTCCCAAGTCTCGGCCAGCTAACTCCCACCAAAGAGGCCTACCCCTTTTAGCGTATTGTCAACACGCCTGTCGCTATTCCTTTATGGAGAGTCTCCCTATGTATAAACTTCGCTCTATAAAGGGCACGAGGCTATCTTGGAGCCCATAGTGTCCTTAGAGTTCCACATATGGAGACATATATCTCCATTCACGAAGGTCGAATGCCTGACGTAGGGTTGATTAGTTAAACCAATACCAACAACTAACCCAGAGAGTGGTGAAGATTCAACGTTAGGGTATCCTTGTCCTCTACAGTGTTTCTTGTACCAACTCAGCATCCAAATATTTTATATATATATAAACTAAAACAATATTTACAAATACTTAATTACATATTTTCTAAAAAAAAGGTACTCAATGATCCAAGAAACGGTTAATTAGGCCCTCTTATTTTCTTTCTCAAACAGAAAGATTTATTTTCTTATTTAGAACGTTTTCACTGAGAGAAAGAGCAGCTTTCTTTTCAAATAGTTTTGGATCAATTATGCATTGATTAATATTGAATTAATAGGTCCGAGGTTATACTTTTTTTTTTATTTTATCTAAATCTCTTACTTTATTTAACAAATTGATTCAACACTTTAATTTTAAGGCTTTAAAACAGGCATCTACACATATTAAAAATCCATTTTAGATCACCTTTTTTTTTTTTTTTTTTTTTGTAATTGAAGTTAAATTATTATTCTGTGTAGTTTAGAAGAATATGAATGTAATTAATACATTTTTTCCCAAGTTTCTTAAATTTATATTACAGTCGTGATATAAGTGTGGCTTTTCATTTCAGTTGTGCACAAGATGAGAGTATATATTTAATTAAATTAAAAAAAAGAGCTAGAAATGCCATTTAGGTCTTAATTCCTCTTCCTTCTCAGTCAACTCTCGATACTGATACGACTCAGATCCAGCTTTGCCGACAGGCAATGGTGTCCGAACAAAAATCTCAACAGGCTTAGGAACATGGACACCCAAATGCAATTCTTTCTCTGTTTCTTCTAAAAACATAACCTCCTTTCTAGCTGATTTGCTTACTGGTACAACACTGATCCATCCAAGACCAGATATAGCCACATCGCTTGCAGCTCTGTCATAAAAAAAACATGAACAACCATACAAATAAAAATAGAGATAAGGTTCAAATTGGAAAAGTTACCTAACATACGAAATGGCAAAAATTTACCGGGTGATGAGGAATATCAAGTAATCTTATCCTTATCACAAGTAAGATCAAGCTTACCCCTACCTAGGAAATTTGCAATGAGCTGATTTGACCGTTATTTGATTGCACATTAGACCTTCTAAACAATTTTGTCGATAAACTCAAACATATTTGTATGTTCGTATGTTTTGACATGTTGTTTGTAATTGTGTTAGTATAACTTATATGTGACACACATTAGTTGTTTGCATTATGACAAGTTATTTGTAATGGTATTAGTAACACCATTAACATTTCAGACATAATATGACAGGCAATCAAATAACATGGCAAATAACGGTAAACCAGTCCATTCAATTTTGCAATTCCCCAAAATGATAGGGGGCAAATTTAGACCTTATCCCATGAGAACATAACAAATGGACATAAATGATTACATTTACAAACTAAGAACCAACCTTTCTGCATCTTCAAATTTTATTTGCAATTCACGCACGATTCCAAGTCCTCTCCAATCTTTTGCTCCCTCTCTTCCAGTTGGAGGAGTCAATACAACTCCTAATTCTTTCTGCAACAAATACACTAACCTTTCATTTACGTTGAGATATATAAGATCAGGACCCCATCAGAGTTTTTCAGCTTCAAATTCGGAAGCCCCATGACTATGACTTATGTTGCATGGAAACTTTAATTTTAAAACATTTTCATTTCCGAAACGTTTCGGCTTATGTTTCCGTAATTTTAAAAAAGATTTGCAGCTCCTTAAAATTTGTAAACTTGTTTCGTAGGACATAACATAATGTGTTTCTAGAAGTGGATCAATGCTAATCACATGTTCAATAAATCCCTAATATTTTCTAAATCATCTTTTACAAGCTTTCGAAATGAAAAAAATCTATTTTTCCCTCTATTATGCGACCTTTATGCAATTTTCTTAATGTAAATAGATATAAAAATTAAATATACACACTTATTATTTTGATTTTTTTTATATATAGCCATATGCTTTTATTATTTACACGTTTCCCCACATTTCCACTTCCTATATTTTCCGTATCCATTGCCGTTTCCATGTAACATAGACAATGACTATCCATTTTTTTACAAGGAATTGTCACAAGTTCAATAAAAAATGCAGATACCAAGTGCGACTTTGATCCTTCGATAAACATCACTAACCAATTACCCTAATCATGAGCTCATATGCACAAGTGCAAGAAACTCACAAATTGTTCCTAAATTTGCATTAGGGCCAACAGTCTAGAGAAAATTTTCTGATAGTGACTAATTTAGTCCAAATGAAAGCTGAACTAAGCATGATTAGTTTTAATTTAACCAAGTCTCGTATTACCTGGTAAAATGCATCCGCTTCATCAGTAGGTACTATATGAATCTGCAAAGCTTTGGGGCCATAGAATGTCAAGCTTGTTTCTGGGAGAACCTGAGAGCACCACAATTCATCACATATGGATTCAGAAAAATGGCAGGGCATATAGAACCCAGACTATCTACAAAGAATCCCTGGAGTTATAAGACACAAACCTTCAAGACATCAATTCGCACTAGACCTCCCCAAAATAGTGAAAACCCGTTCAAGCCATTAGTTTCGATTTTTTGTGCTAATCCATTTTCAGAAGCCACCTTAGCATTCTGGCACAGCAAAATAAAATCTGAGGATACGAAGTACAAAAAGGTGGAATCTTGAAATCTATATCAAAGAGAACATACAGGAAAAGGTTGACCCCTTAGTCTACTCCTCGGTGCGAGGACAGGTAAATCTTCTGAATGAACAACTGCAGCTTGCCTGTGGTGGAGATGAACTCCAGGTGTGTCAAATAGTTTCTGCAGAAAACGGTAAAGTTAAATGATCAGAAAAATGGCTCAAAAAAATATATATATATTAACATGTTTAGCAAGAAAATCCTCAACATATTATCTGTTAGAAAACAGTTACATTTAGAACCACATAGGCAATGCAACCTACAAACTATGATGCAGTAACAAGCAAAACCATACCCCTCCTCCAAGGAATGCATCAATCTGAATTGGACCTAGTGTAGTTCCGGGAACAGCAGATTGTATTGGTCTATATTTTCGAGCAGCTGCAGCAGCTGGATCCCGTTCTCCCATCATTTCTAAAAGTCAGAAGTCAGCCAAAAAAAAAAAAAAAAGTAAAACAGAAGGAATACTTATAAGAAGAGTGAGGGAAAATTACTAGATCATAGATGGCTTTATTTATAAGAATGAGGACCTGAAGACCCCAAAAAGAGTTCAAACAGGCAAAGCAGAAATCAACTGGGTATGGAAGCAGTGTCATTTGTAAGTACTGTAAACATCTAAATTTCAGCATAACTGAGAATCGGAAAGACTACTAACTGGACATTGCTCCCAATAAAAGGAAGACATATATGCATTGCATGATTTGAGTGGCAAGAGGGCCAGCCATATACTGGACACCAAATCATAGCAGCAAGATCAAGTTGAGATTGAATGAAAAGTCAACTGCTATTCATCTCAGATTTATAGCAGTCTGTTTATGATAAGTTTTACAGCCAGTTAGTATTTCCGATCCAGCTCAGCATTTCCAGCTTCTTTCTTTGGGAAAAGAACAATGTTCTTTCACCTTTTTCGCTCAATATCTAGGCTATTTTCATGCTGTTCCTAATTTCCATTGGTTTTCAAACTCAAAGCTACTATCAAGGCTTTGTCTCAATCAGAATCAGGAAAATAACATTTACTTACTCAGTAAAGCATTGATGAATGCAGATTTCCCAACATTGGCTGCACCCTGTAAAGATGAAATTTATATCACAATTTTAAATTTTCAAACCAAGTTCAGATAACTAGTTGACCAAGATAGGAAGCAGAAGCAGCTAGTACGTTGTTAATATTGTGCAAAAACTACTTTGGCAAGGCTACTCCAGAATATTTTTCTTCAGATTTCAAAAGACTCAGTTCTATTCCACTGTTTCGCGCCACCTTGTACATTACAACTGCAATGTTGAATTCGGAGGCAGCAAACTTTCTTATTAAATCTTGAGCTTGTAACTCAGTTTTTGGTGCAAGAACCACCAATAGTGAAAAATCCCCAGTCAAATGTTTTCATGGCTATCATCCTCAAAAGATACTGGAGCAACCTTTTCTTCCAACTCTCTCTTGTTGACCCAGAGATTTGCTAGTACAGAAATACTTGCAGAGTATCCAAACCTTCATATCTAAGCTATAAAAGAGGCCAAAATTGGGGATCTTGATACTGAATCATGTTACAAAAAAACGTAATAGAACACCAGAACCCCGATGTTAAATGAGGCTGCGTTTCCTAGTCTCAATTTCATTTAAAAAAAATTAAGAAACTCAGGAAATAAAATAAGGCCCACATGTTTTTATGCTGCATAAGAGTTTAGAATTTCAAGGCATTTTTTTCCAAAGCCCCTTTCATATTCAAGAAACTATCAGTTAGAAGGGACATAAAGAAATATACGAATATCATGACAAGTGCATATATATTTTGGAAAAGAAAAGATAAGAAAAAACTGCGAAACCAATTTGAAGTTCCCAGTTAGGAGAGTTACCAACCAGAATGTAGACATCCCGTCCCTGCACCAGGGTACAAAAACAAGGAACTTGAGTTAATATAACGCAGCAGAAGATAGATCATACTGTTTCATAAGATCCGAATATCAGATTCAATGAAATGTTCAAAGAGGCAATGATTATCGGCCTGAGAATATACTAAAGATAAGTATAAACAACCATCACATGAATTGCTTGTCATTTACAGCAATGGATTGATACATGAAGAGGTTTTATTCCCCTTCACATGTTAAATATACATATAAGGGTAGAAAGAAGATATATCTTCGTTCTTCCTCCACCCCTCTCCTTGAATAACATAGCATTCAGAAAACAATTATGATTTTTTCAGACCTAAAAGCTGAAAGTACCTTCTTCTCCTTTTGAATTTCTGAGATAACACCAGCAATTCCAACTAATGACTTTGAACTTGTCAGGTGAATGCTCATAACACTGCAAAAGAGAACAGTCTTTTGTCTGAATCATGCATGTGCAAACTCACTGATCTAGAATGAATATCACTGGAGCCTTAGTGCAGAAAAGCTAGATTTTTTTGCTGAAAGAGAGAAATTAAATATAACAGGTCCTTGTGTGAGGTAATGAGATCCGGAGCATCAATGTTTTCAGATGAAAAAAATTGATGAAGTGAAAACTATAACATTCAAAAGGCGCATAAAGGGTAGAAAACTAACTTAAGCTTCTTCTTTGTAGTAGCTTCTGCTACCCAATCGCCAACGCAATTTAGATCAGTCTCTCTGGGAAGAAGATCGACCTAACAGTGGAAAAGATAGAATGAGAAAAATTTGCTCTGAAACCCGTATGAATATATCAACGTTACAAGTTACAACTTACTAATAGCAAGTTTATTACCTTAGTTACAACTAGTATTATTGGATTTGCACCCACAATATCACGCACACGAGCCAAGTAGCTGCCATTGAAATCCACAATGTCAACCTACTCCTCACAAAGATTAATAGCATGTCAGGTTTCATGACATGTCAATGAAACATCAAGAATCTCATCCTTTTCTTTTGAGACGCAAGTAAATTATAATTAAAGAGAAATGCTAGCTAAATTCTATTGCTAACTCGCTCTTAAACTTGCTCTTTATTCATTAATCCTAAATCCAAGAAATAAAATGTTAGATGGTATTGGGTAGCATTCATTCTCTAGGTTGAAAGGAAGAACTCACTAATTTAACAATCAAAGCTTTCTCATAACGCAAGTGAGACAGTTTTTCACGAAGCTCATCAGCTGAAACAAACTGCTTCCCACCAGGATACCCTCCATTTCCACCAACAGCAGTTATCATGTGGCCATGAGATAAGAGCTTGCACCTCCCACAAAGAACAGTTCTAAGTTGGCGGTGTCTCTTCTTCTGCAACAAAAATACTCAATTCTTATCTCTTTAATTCAAAGCCATGAAAGAGCAATTTTCTTATCAAAGAAAAAACAAAGACAGCATGAAAATCTAGATGGTAGGTAGCTATTGCCGTACCAATTCATAAGTGTCCGGCTCCACATAACCCGGAACTTCCTGATTCGAAGTCTGCAACGGAGCTCCGCAGCCATAACAACAAACCACCGTTGATTTCATCTTCATGACCTTATCTTTCTCTCTCCGTTTCTTCTTAGCCTCTTTCATTATCAATTTGGCAGCCTCGAAAGCTTTCTGGCGCTCAAGAAATTGCTCACCTGGAGTAGTGGAAGCTGCCCCGGTACCCCCTACTTCTGGTATGGAAACTGATAATTGAGGCTCTGGAGTTTTTTCTGATTGCTTGAATTTGCAGAAGATGGAAGTCGGTTTTGAGTAGAATTTAAGGAATTTAGGGTTGAAATGTGGAAGCCGGTGGGGAAGAGAGACGGGAGAGTGGAAAGTGGTAAGGATTTTGGGCGCCATTGATGGACGTTGGAGAGAGAGTTTTGAGGTTTTAGAGTGAGCGACTGCTATAGCAAAGCAAAAATGAAATGTTTTAAAAACCGGATTGATAAAAAATTTAAAAACCGGTTGAACCAAATTGATTGATGTATTATAAATAAACAATATATATTTCTTTTTGAAGAAAACAATATATATTTTTTAATTTAATTTTAATTATGAAATTTATAATATTTTTAGATTTTATTTTGGATATATTTAAAATTTAAATACGCTAAATAAATTTTTATATTACAAAAAATAAATTAAATTTTAATAATTTTTATTAAATTTAAAAATATTATATAATTTTTTATATTTTTTGGTTCGTAAGTGTATCCACCGCCGACAGCAGTAGCTATTCACTTTCGCAGATGGTTTGCACCTCTATGGGCGGGACTGCTGGCCACGGAAAATTCTTTCCATTCCCAAAGGCTAGGATCGAACATATAATTTTTTTCATTCCATTAAATCATAAAGTACAAATACAACACGATAAAACTTCTCACCCAATATAGGCTACAGCCAGTATAAGATCCACAAAGTGAAGAAAATAGACTACAAAGAGCAATAAAAATACTACAAAGAGCAAGAAAAATACTACAAAAGCAATAAAAAAAACTACAAATAGCAATAAAAACCATAAAAGGTATAAATATAACAAAAATAGAAATCATATACTCCTCGTAAGTCGAATTCCATTGAAAAGCAGTTGTAATCCATTCTTCATCATTTAACCTCTTCCGGACATTCGGATCTAAGTCCTTTCTTTTTTTACAACCACGCGGATCTATAGATTTGCGTATAAGATGAACTTTTTCCGCTCTTACTAAGACCGAAAAAAGAATAAACGATAAACGTATAGCTAACATGTGTAGATCTGATGGAAAAGAGATTCGAGAAAGTATATAGACTATTGAAACACCTTTCCACATGATTTTGATTTGACAAAATTATTTAAAGTTAATTCATGATTAAGGGGCAATTAAATTTAAGTGCTTTGATTTAATTGTACTAACGTGTTTGTTCAATGTTGAGTATAAGTATAAATGAAATCAGAAATAAAAAGTAAGACAGGACGAAGCCAGCATGAGAACACAGCACAATCTGAGTTGAGTGTAACTCAGCATTATAGAAGATAAGTCTTCTTCAGAACAAACGCTTGAAGACGAAGCTGATCGAAGAAGCTGAGTAGAACGTGACTTAGCCTCGCCAGAGACAAAGATCAAAGGCAACGTCTATCAAAGTCGAGCTGAGTGTTCATCAGGACAGCGTCAATGATCTGTCTACTAAAAGACAAGATCCGACAACGTCTGCGCCAAATACAGAAGCCTTGGAATTACGCACAGAGTCAACTGGCATTTGGCTAAACGAAACTGGCGCTAGAAGACGAACCTGTAGGAAGAAGACAAACCTGGCGTCTGCCAATTTCAGAAGACAGGATTGGCCTGTGAATTCTGAATGCTGACCAAGCGTGTGACGCAAGAGAGCCGTTTGAATCCAACGGATACTTCCAGATTCAAATGATTAGAGCTTCAGAATCAACTATAAAAGGACAAAACCATCTCTTGGATCCTTTGCCGAAATTACAAAAGAAAAAGAGTATACATACAAAGCACATTCAAACAAGAAAAAGAAGATCTTACACCAAATTTCTATCTCTGTGTAAAAGCTAGATTGAATTTGTATTCATCTAAAGTGTTCTTCATCTAGAAAGAACAAGTTTGTATCAATTGTGAAAATTGAGAGAGTGGTGCTGAGTACTCGGTTTTAGTACTCAGCAGTAGAGAAAAATCTGAGTGTTCGGTTATAGCGCTCAGTAGGAGTTGAGTAGACGAATAGAGGAAGGTACTCTTGCATATTCAACTGCCTTGTAAACGGTTTATGCTCTACCTTTAAAGAGCTCAGTATTGGATTGAAAAAGCCCAGAAGGATTCTGGGGAGTGGACGTAGGCGGTGAGGCCGAACCAGGATAAATCTTGCTGAGTAATTTCTAACCCTTTCTCTCAATATATATGTATGTGTTGTTTGCTTAAATTACTCAGGATATAAATTGTACAAGCTGACACTGAGTAATCAGAGTGCTGAGTTGGAAGCTGACCTCAAGTGTTAATTCCCAACTCACAAGTAAAATGGTTTTAGTCAGCCTCTGACTAAAGCTGTCTTACATCTCTCGGCCGTGCTGACTAAAATTTGAGTTAAGTAATTTAAAGAATTGATTAAGTCAGCATTATTAAACGAAAAAGTTATATTAGTTCCTAACCCCCCCTTGGAACTAATCACACGGGACCAACAAGTGGTATCAGAGCGCAATAGCTCACTACTCAAAGATATAACTATCTTGAGCTGATCCCTATAAATGGCTGAGAACAGCACTCGTTTCCTTCCTGGAAATCAAACAACACAGATTCTCCCTGAGGGATTATCAATTAGTGGGCCTCCCTTATGTTTCGGATCAAACTATACATTTTGGAAAAACAGGATGAAAAACTTTATTCAAGCTACAAACATGAATGCGTGGCTTGCAATAGTTCAAGCCCCATTTGTGCCTTACAAAATGGTTAACAACGAGAAGGTTGTTAAGGGTGAAACTGAGTGGTCAGAAGATGACCTTAGAAAATTACAAAATAACGCTTCGGCTATCAATATGCTTCACTGTGCTTTAGATGCTGCAGAGTACAACAAAATTTCAGGTTGTGAATCAGCACAGAAAATATGGAAGAAGATGGAAGTGACCTATGAAGGCACCAACAAGGTCAAGGAATCAAAGGTGAACCAACATATGAGATTATATGAGCTGTTCGAGATGAATGAGAATGAAGATATCTCGGAGATGAACTCAAGGTTCACAAATATCATAAATGAGCTTAAACGACTCGGCAAGAACTTCATAGAAGAAGAGCAGGTGAAGAAAATCTTGAGGAGTTTACCCAAAAGCTGGTAAGCTAAAAAGACAGTTGTGGGAGAAGCTCAGGATCTGACCATATATAAATATGACGAGCTGATCGGATCTCTGCTGACCCACGAGATCTCTATGAAAAGCTTTGAAGCTAAAGAAAAGTCAGAAGACAAGAAACAAAAATCACTTGTCATGAAAGCTGACTCATCGGACGATGAGGAGATGGCCATGTTCGCTAGGAAAATGAAGAAGCTGTTTAGAAAGAATGACAAGAACAGCAAAAGGCCATTCAAACGAAGCGATAAGTACAAAGCTGAGTCCAGTGACAGCAGATACAAAAAGGACAGCTCCAAACCTGTCACATGCTTTGAATGCCATCAAACTGGGCATATTAAATCAAGCTGTCCCAATCTGAAGAAGGAGAAGAAAGGTAGCAGAAAAGCTATGGTGGCTACATGGAGCGATAGTGATGAGTCAACCTCATCAGAAGCTGATGTCACTGAGTCGGCAAACATATGTTTCATGGCTGACGAAGCTGCTGACCAATGTCGATCTGAGCAAACTGACCCCTCTGATGGTTCTGATCAAGAGGAACACTCCAATGAGGTAACATCTCTACTCTTGCTTAGAAATGAAATGGTTAACGCCCTGAGTGACTTATATACACTGACTAAAAAGTGTAACAAGAAAATAAAGGCACTGAGCAGGCGATGTGATGAGATTGAAGAGGTCAAACTGAGTGACCTCCGATATCTTCTCCAAGACAAAACCAGGCAATATGAAAATCTAAAAGTCATGCATGGTTTTGTCTCGAAAGTCCAAACTGAGTCAAAGAAGCTGAGAAAGGACATCACAACTATACAGAACCAGCTAAGTAAATCGGCCAAGAAAAGGGTTCTATCCCGATGCTGAGTATCAAGGTACTGGTCAGCATAGACGGGTCATTCAGTGTGACTGTTGTGGGAAAAGAGGGCACATCATTGATGTGTGTTGGTATACTCGGCGGAATGTTCGATGCGACTTCTGCGGAAAGAAAGGCCATACCACTAAGGTATGTTGGCATGCTCTGTTGGAAAAATAGGCTAACGTGTAGCAGCGGAAATATAAAAATTTTAACCTATTTCCATAAACCACAAGATCCGTTAACCGTTATTTCATATAAAGAGGGATAAGAAGAAATACCTTTTAGATGTTCTATCTACCGTCGCAAACGAAGTGCCCACAACTTCATAAGAGATAGAAACTGTCTACCAATCTGCCCCTACCTGAAAAAACTTTCCAGACCTCCGAACGACAATCCGAACGGTGGAAATGTGGAAGAATGTGTCTAGAAGCTTCTGTCCAAAAATCGCGACGATCCGACGGTTCAATCTCCGGGAATCCGTGAAATCATGAACTGACCTGATGTAGGAGTAGTAAAACGAATTTCTGCCTTTTGTTTGTTTTTCTTCTTTCATGAACACAACAAAACAAAACAAGTAAACGATCAGAAATCAACCGATGAATAGCAACCAAAATAGATTGCCTCTAATTAATCAACACAAGATCAAGGATAAAGAGAAAGAGATGAAATCAATTGAACGGAAGGAAGCGGTGAAATCTCATCCTCGGCTAAGGGAATTTCGAATTCTCTCTCCTGGAATCAATCATGGATTTCGAAAATCCCTAGTAGGGGGTATTTATAATCTCTTGTATCTAAACCCTAGTTAGATAGAATTAGGTTTCTTGAATAAGAATTCAATTCGGAATAGAATTCTTAAATATTATCTATTAATATATCTACATATAAAAATAATAATCAATAACCTTATTGGATAATAATCGGAGTAATATAATCTAATTAAAACTCCTAACTTATTTATCCTTTAATTAATTTAATTCATAATCCTAATCTAATTAGGATTAATAAAATCAAACTAATTATTTATGTATTTGCATACATAAATCGCCCCCCTCTATTACTGGGCCTTATTGGGCTCAGTTGGGCTTCCGTCAATTAATTAACATCTGTCTCTCTTTTGGGTTCCAAGTCTTATGTGTGACCCATTAGGTTCTTATTGCTTCTAGCCGTATGCAACTTATTAAAATTAATTTTCAAAGAATTATATTTTAATCTTTGCATAACGGAATAATGTACAGAGTATGTGATTAGCAAGTCCGTAATCATTCCCCCAGAGCCATAAGAAGACAGGTTGATTCTGTCGTTAACCTTTCTGTATTAGTTACAGTATAATTCGATCCTTTATAAACTACATCCTTGAACTGAATCTTATGACTATGGATGATGTCAAGTCACATATAGCGAGACGTTCGTTTTACTTGTACAGGCCGAGTCAACTCAAAATAGATAGGTTAAGTGAAATCTATATTTCAAGTCTTAAGCTACCACCTTGCAAGGATTTAGAGTCGAGTCTTCCACAAGCGATCCATGGACATATCTCCCATTTATCGGGAGTGATAAATGCTCAATCCAATATATAACGATCCCGCAATCACTTCATGTGATACCCAACGTCTACTGTTCACACCCCAGAGTCATCTCTGTTAAGGATCGTGTTACACCAGAGTCAAAGCGTCACATTCCGTAATCCAGAATACCAATTAATATTCCTTTGAGTCTGAGGATTATTTACACCTATAAATACCAATGAGATGAACATGTGACAAGGATGAATCTACCCATCCTGTTATCTCAAATCGGGTCCCCAATCCTAATGAACTACTTTTCATCGGATCCATGTAACTGTCCAGATATCTGTATATATGAAGCTTGTGAGATCAACTTTCTGTCGGACAGAAGACATTGTTACATGCAAGTCTCAACAGTGATATATCAATCCTAAACATATCACTTGACTTGGGGTGGTTTTAAGTTTATTAGTTTATCATAAAGTTTAGTCTCACTTCATGCTTGTATGAACACTTTATGATCACTTTAAACAAACTTACGGATTTCCTTTGATTAGACTTTATTTAGTGCTTAAAAGGGATTACCTTTATATAGTTATAAAACATATATCTCATTAAAACAAATGATATAAAGAACATTTCATTTACATTAAGTTTGTATCCTAGAACAATTGTCTATAGGACACTAAACCCCAACATACTCCCACTTGGACTAAAGTCAATTGTTTCTAAAACTTATCCCAGTAGAAGTTAGATGACGATCATGTACTCTCTGGGTTAAGGGCTTTGTCAACGGATCTGCAACGTTGTCCTCTGTAGGTACTCTTTCTATTCTCACATCTCCTCTAGCCACAATCTCTCTTACGATGTGGTATCGCTTTAGGTAATGCTTGGATGCATTATGAGACCGTGGTTCCTTTGCTTGCGCAATGGCTCCATTGTTATCACAATACAGTGTAATGGGATTTACAATGTCAGGCACCACACCAAGTTCTGTAATGAACTTTCTAATCCAAACCGCTTCCTTTGCTGCTTCTGCAACTGCGATATACTCTGACTCGGTCGTAGAGAAAGCTACGCTTCCCTGCTTGGAACTCTTCTAACTGACCGCGCCCCCATTCAAGATAAACAGGTATCCTGATTGGGATTTAAAATCATTCTCATCTGTGAGATGACTTGCGTCTGAAAATCCTTCTATTTTCAGATCACCTTCTCCGTACACTAGGAACATATCTTTAGTTCTTCTCAAGTACTTAAGAATGTTCTTGACGGCAATCCAATGCTCGTCTCCCGGATTTCCTTGGTAACGACTCGTTATACTTAACGCGAACACTACGTTAGGTCTAGTGCATAGCATAGCATACATAATCGAAACGATTGCGCTAGCATACGGGACTACAGCCATGCGTCTTTTATCATCATCGGTTTTAGGACATTGATGATTGTTTAACTTTACTCCATGTAGCATGGGTAAGTTACCTCGTTTCGATTCAAACATGCTAAACCGATTTAGCACCTTTTCAATGTATGTAGCTTGTGAAAGACCAAGCAGTCTTCTCGATCTATCTCTGTAGATCGTTATACCAAGTATATAAGCTGCTTCACCAAGGTCTTTCATTGAGAATTTACCAGATAACCATACTTTTACCGACTGTAGTAGAGCAATGTCATTTCCCATTAATAATATATCATCCACATATAGTATGAGAAATGCTATAGAGCTCCCACTTGCTTTCTTGTAAATGCAAGCTTCTTCGCAATTTTGTTCGAAACCAAATTGTTTTATGGTTTCGTCAAAACGCTTATTCCAGCTTCTCGATGCTTGCTTGAGTCCATAAATGGATCTCTGAAGTTTGCAAACTTTGTTTGCATCCTTTGATATGAAACCTTCAGGTTGCATCATATATACATCCTCAAGCAGGTTTCCGTTTAGGAAAGCTATTTTCACATCCATTTGCCAAATCTCATAATCGTAGTGAGCGGCAATAGCAAGCATGATTCTGATTGATTTGGACATAGCCACAGGAGAGAAAGTTTCGTCATAATCAATTCCTTGCTTCTGACGATATCCTTTCGCTACTAACCTAGCTTTGTAGGTGTTAACCTTTCCATCCACGTCAGTCTTCTTTTTGAAGATCCACCTGCACCCAATGGGTTTTATCCCTTCGGGTGGATCAACCAAGTCCACACTTGGTTAGTATACATGGAATCCATTTCAGAATCCATGGCCTCAAGCCATGCTTTAGAATCTGGACTAGTAAGAGCCTCTTCGTAGTTTTCGGGTTCGTCGTCTAACACGGGAACCTCATTATCATCTCCCACTAGAAAACCATATCTAACTGGGAGTTCACGAACTCTTTGTGATCTACGAATAGGTGGCACTGGAGTCTCATCTAATGGGACTACTTCGGGTACCTCAACCGCCTCTGTTGTTTCAGTCGGTGTTTCTTCTTCTTGAACTTCGTCAAGTTCAATCATGCTTCCCTTTTGTGTTTCTTCGAGAAACTCTTTCTCTAAGAAGGTTGCATGCTTGGATACTATTACTTTCTGATCATGTAAATGATAGAAGTAATATCCCATAGTTTCCTTAGGGTACCCAATGAAGAAACATTTATCAGATTTCGAATCTAGTTTGTCGGACGCAATGCGTTTGACAAATGCTGAAGAACCCCATACTCTCATAAATGAAAACACGGGTTTCCTACCAACGAACAATTCATATGGTGTGGAACTAGCGGATTTAGTTGGTACTCGATTTAGGGTGAAGAGGGCAGTTTCTAAGGCATAGCCCCAAAATGTCTTTGGAAGTAAGGTCATGCTCATCATGGATCGTACCATATCTAGTAGGGTACGGTTTCTCCTCTCGGATACACCATTGTGTTGTGGTGTATAGGGAGGTGTCCATTGTGAGCATATCCCACATTCAATTAGATAATTCAGAAAATCATCTGAAAGATATTCGCCACATCGATCAGATCGAAGCGTCTTTATTTTCTTTCCTAATTGATTTTCTACTTCATTCTTGAAGCATTTGAATTTCAAAAGCTTCTGATTTGTGCTTCATCAAGTAGATGTAACCATATCGGGTATGGTCATCTATGAAGCTTATGAAGAATCTGAATCTTCCTCTTGCTTGGACTGACATAGGACCGCATACATCTGAATGAATAAGTCCTAGAGTGTCTGATACACGCTCACCTTTATTGCTAAAGGGTGTCTTTGTCATTTTACCTTTTAAACATGATTCGCACGTTTCCAGCGATTCAGGATCAATTGAATTTCTAAGCCCATCTTGATGTAGCTTAAGCATGCGTTTTTTTTGTTTATATGGCCTAAACGATAATGCCACAAGTAAGTTGAATTATCTAGCTTATGTCTTTTGGTATCAATTGCGAAAACAGAAATTTTGTCATCTAACACATAAATCCCATTTTGTGATATTCCTGAAAAATAGAAGATCGAATCTCTATAAAAATCGCAACGTTTGTCTTTTATTGAAATATGAAAAGCCGTCGTCAACAAGGCGGCTAATAGAAATAATATTTCTAAATATTCCTAGAATATCCTCAGGCTGCATCCGGTATCAAGTACCACAAGATTCAGACTGTGAAATTTCAATATAAAACATACCAGATGTTGAAGTCCCAACTTCTTCCCCTTTTGAGGAAGGCTAGGTACACCAACAATTTCTTTTCCAATGCCCGTCTTTACCACAGAAGTGGCACTCTCCTTTGGGCTTCTTCACTTCCTTTCCCTTAGTTTTGTTAGGCACGGCTTTCTTACCTTTCTTGGGATATTTAGGATTGGGAGAATTCCCTTTCCTCTTCTTTGATCCCTCTATGACAAGAGCCGGTATGGCTTTGTCTTTCTTCATATTGGGCTCAACTGACTTGAGCATATATGCAAGCTCTTCAAGAGAGGTTTGCAAGTCATTCATCTGATAGTTCATGATGAACTGTGAATAACTCTCTCGGAGGGATTGAAGAATTAAGTCTATGCTTAATTCGTTATCCAACACAAATCCAATACTAGAAAGTTTGGTAATGTAGCCAATCATCTTGACACAATGTGTTATGACAGATGTGCCCTCTTGCATCCTACAATGATATAGCAACTTGGATATCTCGTAGCGTTCGCACCTGGTCTGTTTCCCAAACAATTCCTTTAGGTGCATGATGATGGAATAGGCATCCATTTCCTCATGTTGCCTTTGTAATTCCGGTGTCATCGATGCAAGTATGATGCATTCGGCATGATCATCATCAGCCTTGTGCTTCTGGTAAGCATCAATTTCCTCAATGGGAGCATCATCGGCAGGGACAGGGGGTATCGATGTATCAAGTACATACCCTATTTTATCGAACTTCAAAACGATTTTGAGGTTACGAAACCAGTCGGTGAAGTTTGAACCATTCAATTTGTTATCGGTAAGAATGTTTTGCAGATTGGTGTTAGTCATGATATTAAGAGTGTTTTAATTTAAAACTTGAGATGTGAGAAAGAGTAAATGTATGTTATTCATTTGCTTTAAAGTATATCAATCTAAAATTATAGGCCTTTTAGTTTATTTTAGATTGCTCCCACTATTTTGCCAAATTAATAGCCCTCCATATTAATTCGAAGAATTTCACAAATCCTTTAGTGAGCTAGGATCCTAACTCCTGAGATTTCGCCTTGAGTTTACTCAACAAGCTAGTCTCATTCATTAGGTAGATTCATGTAATCAATCACATCCTTAATGTGATTCCTAGGTTATTGGGTTACTAACCACATTAGTAACTAATATGCTATTCATATTAATCCCAACCATATTGCCCATTAGTTTATGACAACATGAGTTTACTCATCCAATTATCATAATCTAATTTAAGTATTACCCCATATTCATGAAAAATGATTTTCGATAATTCAGGTGTTACCGTAAGACCCCGAGCTTGAGTTTACTCAACAACCCAAAGGCCCTCAGTACTGCCGGCTGAATTATAATATTAGGGAGGGGCAACCGATTTTAATAACTTGCTTATTTACTTAACTTTTTAATGAGGGATTTTATTTTAGGTCTCATAATCTAACTTAGTCTTGATTTGCTTTAACATACATCAGACACATACAGTCACATACATTGGCGTTATGGACATATCATCTAAATTATTCCGTCGAGCCAGAGACGGAATAAAAGGGCAAACCTAAGAAAATACTAACTATTACATATTTCTCTTTAGGTCCTCCGTCTTCTCCATGGCGCCTTGAAATTACATATTAATTTCTATACTACTAAAGAAAACTTCAATTGAATTGAAGGGAATTAGATGAGAGGAGAAATTACAATAGATAGTAGAAAGGCAGGACTCGCATGCCCTATTTCAAAAATACCAAAAGACTAAAAGAGGGTCCAAATATGTCCATAACTCCAAACATGCATAGACTCAATTAAATAAATTTAATTGGTTGATTACATAACTATTTTATGTAATATTTAGGTTAATCACATTAACTTATTAACTTTCATCCAATTTTACTTCTAATAGTTTCGTATCTTTATATTAATCCTTAGATTAATATAACTATACAAAACGTCAATTATGCACGTCCCAATTATTTTGATTTCAATTCATTTAATATTTTGATTTACAAATTGGTAAAACAAACTTTTAAACAAATTTTCATTCGATAATCAAAACAGAAAACTATCAATTTCCAAAACATATATATTTAAAATATATTTAAAACTAATTTTAACTAATTAAAATTAAGTGGGTTTCGGGCCGGGGCCCGGGGTCGGGCTGCTGCCGTTTGGCAGCAGCCCTCTGGCGGCTGAAAATGCCGCTGCCTTGCGGCAGCGGCGGTCCAGACGCCGCACGCGACTGCTGCCGCGAGGCAGCAGCCGCGCGACAGTGGCTGGCGCGACCCGAGCCGCTGTAGTATTTTTTTTTAAATAATTTTAAATATACATATATCAGTTTTAAAACGGTTTTAAAACGATTTCAGAAAATAGGAAAAACTATTATAGATTTCCGTTTTATCTTTAGAATTAATAAAACTGATTTTATCAACCTAACTATAAAACTAATAGATTTTGTTACGATGATTATCAACCAAAATAATTAGGAACATACGCATAATCTATTTTAATTAACAATTAATTAAAACTTATTTATCTTTAGAATTAATTAATCAAAATAATTTGTTAATTAATCCTAACTATAAATATTCATTCAATCCTATTGAAAAACTTCTAAATTTTCATATATGAAATAACGGATTTAACGATGGCTCTGATACCACTGTTGGAAAAATAGGCTAACGTATAGCAGCGAAAATATAAAAATTTTAACCTATTTCCATAAACCACAAGATCCGTTAACCGTTATTTCATATAAAGAGGGATAAGAAGAAATACCTTTTAGATGTTCTATCTACCGTTGCAAACGAAGTGCCCACAACTTCATAAGAGATAGAAATTGTCTACCAATCTGCCCCTACCCGAAAATACTTTCCAGACCTCCGAACGACAATCTGAACGGTGGAAACGTGGAAGAATATGTCTAGAAGTTCCTGTCAAAATATCGCGATGATCCGACGGTTCAATCTCCGGGAATCCGCAAAATCGTGAACTGACCTGATGTAGGAGTAGTAAAACGAATTTCCCCCTTTTGTTTGTTTTTCTTCTTTCATGAACACAACAAAACAAAACAAGTAAACGATCAGAAATCAACCGATGAATAGCAACCAAAATAGATTGCCTCTAATTAATCAACACAAGATCAAGGATAAAGAGAAAGAGATGAAATCAATTGAACGGAAGGAAACGGTGAAATCTCATCCTCGGCTAAGGGGATTTCGAATTCTCTCTCCTGGAATCAATCATGGATTTCAAAAATCCCTAGTAGGGGGTATTTATAATCTCTTGTATCTAAACCCTAGTTAGATAGAATTAGGTTTCTTGAATAAGAATTCAATTCGGAATAGAATTCTTAAATATTATCTATTAATATATCTACATATAAAAGATAATAATCAATAACCTTATTGGATAATAATAGGAGTAATATAATCTAATTAAAACTCCTAACTTATTTATCCTTTAATTAATTTAATTCATAATCCTAATCTAATTAGGATTAATAAAATCAAACTAATTATTTATGTATTTGCATACATAAATGGCCCCCCTCTATTACTGGGCCTTATTGGGCTCAGTTGGGCTTCCGTCAATTAATTAACATCTGTCTCTCTTTTGGGTTCCAAGTTTTATGTGTGACCCATTAGGTTCTTATTGCTTCTAGCCGTATGCAACTTATTAAAATTAATTTTCAAAGAATTATATTTTAATCTTTGCATAACAGAATGATGTACAGAGTATGTGATTAGCAAGTCCGTAATCATTCCCCCAGAGCCATAAGAAGACAGGTTGATTCTGTCGTTAACCTTTCCGTATTAGTTACAGTATAATTTGATCCTTTATCAACTACATCCTTGAACTTGATCTTATGACTATGGATGATGTCAAGTCACATATAGCGAGACATTCGTTTTACTTGTACAGGCCGAGTCAACTCAAAATAGATAGGTTAAGTGAAATATGTATTTCAAGTCTTAAGCTACCACCTTGCAAGGATTTAGAGTCGAGTCTTCCACAATCGATCCATTGACATATCTCCCATTTATCGGGAGTGATAAATGCTCAATCCAATATATAACGATCCCGCAATCACTTCCTGTGATACCCAACGTCTACTGTTCACACCCCAGAGTCATCTCTGTTAAGGATCGTGTTACACCAGAGTCAAAGCGTCACATTCCGTAATCCAGAATACCAATTAATATTCCTTTGAGTCTGAGGATTATTTACACCTATTAATACCAATGAGATGAACAAGTGACAAGGATGAATCTACCCATCCTGTTATCTCAAGTCGGGTCCCTAATCCTAATAAACTACTTTTCATCGGATCCATGTAACTGTCTAGATATCTGTATATATGAAGCTTGTGAGATCAGCTTTCTGTCGAACATAAGACATTGTTACATGCAAGTCTCAACAGTGATATATCAATCCTAAACATATCACTTGACTTGGGGTGGTTTTAAGTTTATTAGTTTATCATAAAGTTTAGTCTCACTTCATGCTTGTATGAACACTTTATGATCACTTTAAACAAACTTACGGATTTCCTTTGATTAGACTTTATTTAGTGCTTAAAAGGGTTTGCCTTTATATAGTTATAAAACATATATCTCATTAAAACAAATGATATAAAGAACACTTCATTTACATTAAGTTTGTATCCTAGAACAATTATCTATAGGACACTAAACCCCAACATGCTCAGCACAATCGTGCTGACCAGAAACAAAATTACCCTCAAAGGGTAACCTATTGTGACTTCTGTGGTAAAGCTGGTCACACCATAAACATATGTTGTCACAAATTAAAATATGATGCTTCACCTGTTCATGCTAACAAACGAGGACCCAAAAAGAATTGGGTACCTAAAGATGAATAGTTCAAAATGCAGGTGAGCCTGAGATGCATAGAGAAGTCAAAGCTTTGGTATATTGACAGCGCATGCTCGAGGCATATGACCGGTGATGAAACTCAATTCATCACACTTGAGCGTAAACAAGGTGAAAGTGTAAGCTTCGGAATTGCTTACACTTGGATCTTTTCGGACCGGTCCAGCCACTCAGCTTTGGCGGTAAGAGATTTTCCTTAGTAATTGTAGATGATTTCTCTCGGTATATATGGGTTCTCTTGCTGAGTAGCAAGGATGAATCCTTTGAGATGTTTTCAACATTGATAAGAAAACTTGAAAATGACAGAGATTTAAAACTAGCTCACATTCGTAGTGATAATGGCGGAGAATTCAAAAACCAACAGTTTGATGAATTCTGTGAAGTTAGCGGCATTGACCATAATTTTTTTGCTCCTAGAACTCCTCAACAAAATGGGGTTGTTGAAAGGAAGAACAGAACTCTAGTTGAAATAGCTAGGACAATGCTGAGTGAGAATAGGCTTCCAAATTATTTATGGGGAGAAGCTGTCAACACAGCATGCTATATACTCAATAGGGCTTTAGTTAGACCTATTCTTAAGAAAACTCCCTATGAACTTTGGAAAGGACGAAAGCCCAATATTGGATACTTTCGTGCTTTTGGTTGTAAATGTTTTATACTCAATACTAAAGACAACCTAGCCAAATTTGATTCTAAAGCTGACGAAGTGATCTTTCTTGGGTACTCAACTAACAGTAAAGCATATAGGGTGTTTAATAAACGAACTCAAATTGCAGAAGAGTCTGTCCATATAGAGTTCGATGAAACTGACCCTAAAGGAAAATCAAGTCAGTCTGCCGAAGATGACCCTGGCTCAGCTTCCGCTGACAAAAATGGAGCCGCTGAGTCATTACCACACGGGCTGACCAAAGGTAAAAGCGAACCCGAAATTACCTTTGCTGACCAATCTAAAACTGCAGAGATTGTTGAAACACCAGCTGCTCACAACTCAACATTACCCAAAGAAATCAAAATTCCAAGAGGACACTCGGAGAAGTCCATTCTTGATGCTGCTGAGAACAACCTAATGACAAGAAATCAACTCAGGAGATATCTTAGCAATGTTGCGTTTGTCTCAGTACACGAACCAAAGAATTTCACCGATGCTGAGCACGACGAATTCTGGATCAATGCTATGCAAGAAGAGCTTGATCAATTCAAGAGAAATGAGGTATGGGATTTAGTACCAAAACCTAGGAATCAAAAGACCATAGGAACTAAGTGGGTCTTTAGAAACAAACTAGATGAGCAAGGCAATGTAGTCAGGAACAAAGCCCGACTTATAGCCCAAGGCTATAGTCAGTAAGAGGGCATTGACTATGGTGAGACATTTTCTCTCGTTGATAGGTTAGAGGCTATACGTATATTATGTGCATATGCTAGTTTTATGAACTTCAAACTATATCAAATGGATGTCAAAAGTGCTTTTATTAACGGACTTATAAATGAAGAGGTATATGTTAGTCAGCCTCCAGGGTTTGAAGATCCAAAATTTCTAAACCACGTTTATAAACTCAAGAAGGCCATGTACGGCCTGAAACAAGCACCACGTGCTTGGTACGAGAGGTTGACCAGTTTCCTGCTGACCAGGAACTATGTCAGAGGCAAAGCTGACACAACTTTGTTCATTAAGAAAAAGGGTAAAAATACCCTGCTGGCACAAATTTACGTAGATGACATAATCTTTGGTGCTACTGATGAATCTATGTGCAAAGAATTTAGTAAACAGATGCAAACTGAGTTCGAGATGTCAATGATGGGGGAACTCAACTTCTTCCTTGGACTACAAATAAAGCAAGGTAAGAATGGCATCTTCATCAGTCAGTCAAAGTATGCCAAAGAAATGTTAAAGAAATTTGATATGGAAGAATGTAAGCCCATATCTACCTCAATGGGTACTGACACTGTCCTTTGTGCTCACGAGAAAGGTAAGTCAGTAGATAGTAAATTATATCGAGGTATGATTGGCTCTCTACTCTATCTAACTGCTAGTAGACCTGACATTCAGTACTCAGTATGTTATTACGCAAGATATCAAGCTGACCCCAGGGAATCTCACCTTATAGCTGTAAAAAGAATTTTCAGATATTTGCAGAGCTCAGTTAATGCAGGTTTATGGTATCCAAATACAAATGACTTCACATTCATTGGATACACTGACGCTGACTATGGACAAGATAAGCTAGAGCGTAAGAGTACTTCAGGAGGGTGTCACTTCCTTGGAAGCTGTCTAGTATATTGGTTCAGCAAGAAGCAATCGTCAGTGGCCCTGTCAACAACTGAAGCTGAGTACATTGCTGCTGGAAGCTGTGTGGCCCAGGTCCTATGGATTAAGCAACAGCTGGAGGATTACGGAGTACAAACTGACACAATCGAAGTCAAATGCGACAACAAGAGTGCCATTGACTTATCCAAAAATCCAATCCAACACAGCAGGATGAAGCATGTCAGCATTCAGCATCACTTCATTAGAGAACATGTACTCAAAGGGGAGATCAAGCTGACCTACGTACCAACAGATGATCAGCTTACAGATATCTTTACAAAGCCTCTGGCTCATGAGCAATTCAACATACTAAGGGAAGCTATCGGTATGTCTAATCCTCTTCAATAAAAGTCTATGTTTAATTGAATGTTGAGTGATTACCATGCCGAGTGACTTGTGCTAAATTAGTAACTATTGCATGTTGATACTCATAGAAAATCACCCTATGCTGAGTAGATATACATGCTGAGTGATTATCTTGAGCTGAGTTACTAAGCACACAAATATTTCTTCTACGTAAAACTGAGCACTCAGAAAGACAAAAACGATTAATATTCTTGACACTGAGTAAAATTCGTTGCACAATTAATGCTAGCACGCGTATTAAATATCCACCTAGGATGACATAAGCGCAATTATTAGAAAACACATGCGCCGATTGTGTCATAAATGCCAGGATATCTGTCGATTGATCATCTCGAGGTCAAACCGCCACTCCAACGTATCAGATCAACTCGGCATCTCTATAAATAGTGGAGCTTTCCCACTAACTGCTCTTTACACTCGAAATCCTTGGCAATTGATTTCCATCTCTCTCTCTTAAATCCCAATTCTTCTCAAAACCTCTCAAAAATTCTCAAGGAATCATGTCTGAAGATTCACAAAATATCTCCGGTGTCGGTTACGATGACAACCGCTCCGATGAAAATCCTCCTTCCCCTGCTCAACAGGTCTACGAAGAGACTTCAAGTGAGTCTCAAGGAAATGGTCAGCATGACCAAACTAAGGTCAGCACCTCCGGCAAGAACCCTCAAGCTGACCAAGCAACCCCTTCGAAAAAGAAGAAGGAAAATAAAGAGAAGCAACCAAAGGAAAGAACCTATTCTCTGGTTTTCAATAGTGTAAGAGGATGCAAGGTCGGCCGTTCTCGCTGGTTTTCTAAAGGGTTTGTAGAAGCTGAACAACCTTTTTGCGAATGGATCTCCAAAAATGGCTGGATCGAGCTATTTTCTCTCCGTGAAGCCACCTATCCAGAATTGGTAAGGGAATTCTACACCAATTTAAAATATGTTGATGATGACAGTGACTACATGGTTACCACGGTCAAGGGAAAGGAAATTTTCGTCAATCCTCCCTATCTCGCTACACTGCTCAAACTAAAGAATGAAGGAGCCGAACTCAGATGCACAAACGACTCCAACAAAATCAAATACACTGTTGAGTTCTGTAAACCCTCTGGTCACAAAGGAGAAATTGCTAGCACCTGTATGGGACAAAATCAGAAAATGGCCCACTATATTCTGACCAATTTCTTATTTCCTAAGGTCAACTCCACATCCTCCGCGTCTAACTTTGAATAGTGCTTTATCTGGCACATGCTGACCTACAAGCCACTCAACATGCCCGTTTTTCTTATCGGCGCATTTCAATGAAGTACCAGCACACTCAGTTTGGGATCTCTTATCACCCGGATACTCGTGGACTACAAGGTGACCTTAGTAGAGGAAATTCAAGTTTGGGGTACGGAAATTACTGCTGGCATACTATTCGGTTTGGCTTACGACCAACCTATCAAACCCAAGAAAGGAAAGGGGGCCGCGGTTGAAGAAGCACAGGATGTCCCAACCAAGAAAGGGAAGAAAGTGATGGTAAAACCTACTGACCGCACTAGGCAAGACACGAAGCGGAAAGCTGACCAGTCAGCAAAGGATGTCAACACAGCTCCGAGGAAGCTGAGAATAGTTTCTAGTGGACAGAAAGCTGCCGCTGAGCAAACTCAAGGTGAACCTAAGTCAGCAGAGAAACAAAAAAGGCAAGTTGAGCCTGAGGAAGAAAGTGAGGAAACCCCTGAGCAACCTTTGCAAAAGAAGAATAAAAATTATGGGTTGAAGCCAATTGATGCACCTCCTCTTGACTTTGTAATCTCCGAACACTCACACTTTGTGAGAAGTCAAGAAATTGATCTTGAGAAAACTCCTACTGACCAAGAAGAAGAACTGGGTAATATTGGAGGTCAGTTTCATGCTGAGTCAAGTGAGGAAGTTGCTGCTGAGCAAAATCAAACAGTTGATGCTGAGCAGACTGAGAATCAAACTGAGCAACAAGTTCAGGACAAGGTTGTGGAAGGTCTCGATGCTGACCTTGGTCCTATCTCTGCCTCCGAGTCACATGACTCTATTGCTGGTGACCCCCCTTCTCAAACCAACAAGGACAGCACAGGCAAACGACTCAAAAGAAAGGCTCAGAAATCTCCAGTCATCGACCTTCTGGATGATTCTCCACTACGGGAACCAATCACTGCCCTCACCAAACTCCAGTTCCAATTCTTCTCAACCGTCACTAAGCCAACTCCTGACCAACTCAAGAAAAAGCAAGCCTCTGTTTCTCAAGCTGAGGAACAAGCCGATCCCAAAGCTCCTGAGGATCAAGTTTCTGCCGAGCAAGAGCTCGAAGTTCCTGCTGCTCAGAACCAAGAGTTAGCAAAGGAAAATCCCGCTCAAGTCAGTTCTGAACTACCTCAACCTTCTGACAATACTCAGTTTCAGACTAATACTGAGCAGGTCAATATCTCTGCCGATCCACCTCTTCCTACTCCTTTATCGCAGAATGATAACCAGTCAGTGTTGGAACACCTTTCCACATGATTTTGATTTGACAAAATTATTTAAGTTAATCCGTGATTAAGAGGCAATTAAATTTAAGTGCTTTGATTTAATTGTACTAATATATTTGTTCAATGTTGAGTATAAGTATAAATGAAAATAGAATTAAAAAGTAAGACAGGACGAAGTCAGCATGAGAACACAACACAAGCTGAGTGGAGTGCAACTCAGCATAATAGAAGAAAAGTCATCTTCAGAACAAATACTTAAAGATGAAGCTGACCAAAGAAGCTGAGTAGAACGCAACCCAGTATCAAAGAAGAGAAGTCTTCCTCTAAGCTAATTCTTGCAGACGAAGCTGACCACGGAAGCTAAGTAAGAATATGATTCAAAAACAAAGAACGAAAGCAACATCAATACAGTCAAGCTGAGTGTTCATGGGGACAGCATGAATGATCCGTTTGTTAAAAGACATGATCCGACAACTGTCTGCACCAATAATAGAAACCTTGGAATTACGCATAGAGTCAATTTCGAGATGCATGGGTCAACTGTCCGTTAGTTAAAAGATGAACTGGCACTAGAAGACGCACCTGCGAGAAGAAGATAAGCCTGACGCTTGCGGAATTCAGACGACATGATTGGCCTGCAAATCTGAAGCTGACCAGAACAATGTCACAAAAAAGAGCCGTTTGAATCCAGCGGATAATTCCGGATTCAAATGATTGTGTCTTCAGATCTCAACTATAAAAGGACAAGTTCATTCTTGGATCCTAAGCCGATTTTGCCAAGAAAAATACAAAAGAAAAAGAGAAAAGATACAAAGCACAATCAAACATGAAAAAGATCTTACACCAAACTTCCATTTTCGTGTAAAAGCTAGATTGATTTTGTAATCATCTAAAGTGTTCTTCATCTAGAAAGAACAAGTTTGTATCAATTGTAAAATTGAGAGAGTGGTGCTGAGTACTCAGTTTTAAGTACTCAGCGGTAGAGAAATCTAGGTGTTTGGTTATAGCACTTAGTAGGAGTTGAGTTGACGAATAGAGGAAGGTACTCTTGCATATTCAACTGCCTTGTAAACAGTTTGTGCTCTACCTTTAAAGAGCTCAGTATTGGATTAAGAAAGCCCGGAGGGACTCTAGGGACTGGACGTAGGCGGAGAGGCTGAACCAGGATAAGTCGTGCTGAGTAATTTCTAACTCTCTCTCAATATATCTATATATGTGTTGCTTGATTAAATTAATCAGGATATAAATTGTAAAAGCTGACACTGAGTAATCTTGGTGCTGAGTTGGAAGCTGACCTCAAGTGTTAATTCCCAACTCACAAGTAAAACAGTTCTAGTCAGCATCTGACTAAAGCTGTCTTACACTTCTCGGTCGTACTGACCTGAACTAAGTTTAGTTAATTGAAGAATTATATTAAGTCGGCATAATTAAGCAAAAAAGTTATATTAGTTCCTAACCCCCCTGGAACTAATCACATGGGACCAACAAGTGGTATCAGAGCCAAATAGCTCACTACTCAAAGATATAACTATCTTGAGCTGATCCCGAATAATGGCTGAGAACAGCACTCGTTTCCTTCCCGGAAATCAAACAACGCAGCTACTCCCTGAGGGATTATCAATTAGTCGGCCTCCCTTGTTCTTCGGATCAAATTATACATTCTGGAAGAATATGATGAAAAACTTTATTCAAGCCACAAACATGAGTGCATGGCTTGCAATTGTCCAAGGCCCATTTGTGCCTTTCAAAATGGTAAATAATGAGAAAGTCGCTAAGAGCAAAACCGAGTGGTCAGAAAATGACCTTAGAAAATTACAAAATAACGCTTCGGCTATCAATATGCTTCACTGTGCGTTAGATGCTGCAAAGTACAACAAAATTTCAGGTTGTGAGTCAGCACATGAGATTTGGAAAAAGCTGGAGGTGACCTATGAAGGCACAAGCAAGGTCAAGGAGTTCAAAGTGAACCAACATATGAGACTGTACGAGCTGTTCGAGATGAATGAAAATGAAGACATCTCGGAGATGAACTCAAGGTTCACCAATATTATAAATGAGCTCAAGAGGCTCAGAAAGAATTTCACCAAAGAGGAACAGGTGAAGAAAATATTGAGAAGTCTTCCCAAAAGCTGGCAAGCTAAGAAGACAGCTGTGGAAGAAGCTCAGGACTTGACCACGTACAAATACGACGAGCTGATCGGATCTCTGCTGACTCATGAGATCTCTATGAAAAACTTCGAAGCAAAAGAGAAGTCAGAAGACAAGAAGCAAAAATCACTTGTCATGAAAGCTGACTCAACCAAAGCTGACTCGTCAGATGATGAGGAGATGGCCATGTTCACAAGAAAGATGAAGAAGCTGTTCAAAAAGAATGACAAGAACAGCAAGAGGCCATACAAAAGAGGCGATAGGTACAAAGCTGAGTCCAGTGACAGCAGATATAAGAAGGACAGCTCAAAGCCTGTCACATGCTTCGAGTGCCATCAAACTGGGCATATTAAGTCAAGCTGCCCTAACTTAAAGAAAGAAAAGGGGGGAAGCAAAAAGGCAATGGTGGCCACATGGAGTGACAGTGATGAGTCAACCTCATCAGAAGCTGATGCAAATGAAACAACAAACATATGCTTCATGGCCGCTGACGCTGCTGACCAAAGCCGATCTGAGCAAGCTGACCTTTCTGACGGTTCTGACCAAGAGGAACACTCCAATGAGGTAACATCTCTAATCTTGCTTAGAAATGAAATGGTTAACACCCTGATTGATCTATATACACTGACTAAAAAGTGTAAAAAGAAAATAAAGGCACTCAGCAGGCAATGTGATGAGATTGAAGAGGTCAAACTGAGTGACCTCCGATATCTTCTCCAAGATAACACCAGGCAAGATGAAAATCTAAAAGTCATGCATGGTTTTGTTTCGAAAGTCCAAACTGAGTCAAAGAAACTTAGAAAGGACATCACAACCATACAGAACCAGCTGAGTAAATCGGCCAAGAAAAGGTTCTATCCCAATGCTGAGTATCAGGGTACTGGTCAGCATAGACAGTACACTCAATATAACAGTCAGTGTGACTGTTGTGGGAAAAGAGGACACACCATAGATGTGTGTTGGCATACTCGGCGGAATGTCCAATGTGACTTCTGCGGAAAGAAAGGCCATACCACTAAGGTATGTTGGCATGCTCAGCACAATCGTGCTGACCAGAAACAAAATCACTCTCAAAGGGTGACATATTGTGACTTCTGTGGTAAAGCTGGCCACACAACAAATATATGTCATCACAAATTAAAACATGATATAGCACCTGTTTATGCTAACCAACGAGGACCCAAAAAGAATTGGGTACCTAAAGATGAATAGCCTAAATTGCAGGTGAGCCTGAGATGCGCGGAGAAATCTAAGCTGTGGTATATTGACAGTGCATGCTCGAGGCACATGACTGGTGATGAAACTCAATTCATCACACTTGAGCGTAAACGAGGTGGAAGTGTAAGCTTCGGAGATAATAAAAAGGGTAAGATAGTCGGTTCAGGCACTATCGGAGGTAACCCTACTATTGAGTCAGTCTCCTTAGTCAGGGGTCTCAAATATAACCTATTGAGCGTAGCTCAGCTGTGTGACAGCGGTAGAAAGGTTGTATTTCATGCCACTGAGTGTCATATACTCGAGGGAAAAACAAATAATTTGATTTTAACTGCCCCTCATGTTGACAATGTATATATGTTGAGCTTAGAAAAACAGTTTTCTAAGAATATATGCTTAGTGTCTAAAGAGGATAACTCCTGGCTATGGCATAGGAGACTTGGTCATGTAAGCATAGACCTCCTTGCCAAATTAGCTAGAAAGCAATTAGTTGAGGGATTGCCCAAATTGAAATTTGAAAAAGATCAATTATGTAATGCTTGTCAGCAAGGTAAACAAACGAAAAAGTATTTTCAAAGTAAAAATATTGTCTCAACCAAGAGACCATTGGAATTACTACACTTGGACCTTTTCAGACCTGTCCAGCCACTCAGCTTGGGTGGTAAAAAAATTTCCTTAGTCATTGTAGACGATTTCTCTCGGTATACTTGGATCATCTTGCTGAGTAGCAAGGATAAAACATTTGAGATGTTCACAACATTGATTAAAAAGCTTGAAAATGACAAAGACCTAAGAGTAGCTCATATTAGAAGTGATAATGGCAGAGAATTCAAAAACCAACAGTTTGATGAATTCTGTGAAGTCAGTGGCATTGACCATAACTTTTCTGCTCCTAAGATGCCTCAACAAAATGGGGTTGTTGAAAGGAAGAACAGAACAATAGTCGAAATTGCTAGGACAATGCTGAGCGAAAATAGGCTTCCAAAGTATTTCTGGGGTGAAGATGTCCACACAGCATGTTATATACTGAATAAGGCTTTAGTTAGACCTATACTCAAGAAAACCCCTTATGAACTTTGGAAAGGACGAAAGCCCAACATTGGCTACTTTCGTGCCTCTGGGTGTAAATGTTTTATACTCAACACAAAAGATAACCTTGCTAAATTTGATGCTAAAGCTGACGAAGCGATCTTTTTAGGGTACTCAACTAACAGTAAAGCATATAGGGTGTATAATAAACGAACTCAAGTTGTAGAAGAGTCTGTCCATATCGAGTTCAATGAAACTGACCCTGCAGGAAAGACAACTCAGTCTGCCGAAGATGAACCAAGCTCAGCTTCCTCTGACCAAAATGAAGCCTCTGAGTCATCAGTACAAGGGCTGACCAAAGGTAAACACGAACCCGAAATTATCTTTGCTGACCAATCTACTCCTGTAGATATTGTAGAAACACCTATTCCAGACAACTCAACATTACCTAAAGAAGTCAAAATTCCAAGAGGACATTCGGAGAAGTCCATTCTTGATGCTGCTGAAAACAAGCTGATGACGAGAGATCAGCTTAGAAAATATCTCAGCAATGTTGCGTTCGTCTCAGTCTATGAACCAAAGAACTTCACCGATGCTGAGCACGACGAATTCTGGATCAATACTATGCAAGAAGACCTTGATCAATTCAAAAGAAACGAGGTATGGGATTTAGTACCAAAACCTAGGAATCAAAAGACCATAGGAACTAAGTGGGTCTTTAGAAACAAACTAGATGAGCAAGGCAACGTAGTTAGAAACAAAGCCAGACTTGTAGCCCAAGGCTATAGTCAGCAAGAGGGCATAGACTATGGTGAGACCTTTGCTCCCGTTGCTAGGTTAGAGGGTATACGTATATTGTGTGCATATGTTAGTTTCATGAACTTCAAACTATATCAAATGGATGTCAAAAGTGTTGGTCCCTTATAACGTAACAAGTTAGTTCCAAGGGGGGGGGGGGGATAGGAACTATTTAAAATTTTGTACGTTGAGGCTGACTTCTTTTTCTTTGAGAAAGGTTTACACAGCGCGCTGAGTGAACTTAAAACACTAGCTTAGTCAACTGGTGACTAAGTCAGCTTCTTTCCTTGAGTCAGGAGATAGCACTTGAGTCTATTCCTGAACTCAGATACTCAATACACACAACTCAGCGTGACCTCTTTACTTAGTTAGTTTTTAAGCAAGCAATATATATATATCAAAGGAGTTTAAGGTTAGAAAGATGTTACTCAGCAGATTTATCCAGGTTCGGCCTCTATGCCTACGTCCTGTCCCCGGAACACGTTCCGAGCTTTCGAATTCTCTACTGAGCTCTTTAAAGGTAGAGCACCAAACCTTTTACAACTAGAAGCTGAGTATAACAAGAGTACCTTCCTCTATACCTCTACTCACTCCTATTCTACCGCTGAGTACTATAACCGAGTACTCTGCCTCTCCTTTCTATTTCTAGAATTGATAATAAGATTGTCCTAAACAACAATTGCTAAGACACTTTAGATGATTGGAAATCACTCTAGACTTTTACACAATAATTTGGAAATTGGTGTAAGTATTTGCTTTGCTTTCCTCACAGATTCTTTTAGTATGAATTTGGTCAGCGTAATGGCTAGTTGAAGATCTGCATCGAATGAAGCAACTGAAAGGCCTATTTATAGTGACACTTGAGGCATTCGGTGATTTCGAATTTCGAAATAACCGTTGGAGGGAAACGGCTTGATGTCATTGTCACTCAGTACACGCTCAGTGCCGTTGGCCAATCAGATTCTTGCATGTTCTGTCTTCGGTCAGTGATGAGCAACTTTTGGTCAGTCCAGCAGAATGTCTCTCCTTTTATGGCAAAGTCAACCAGACAGCTTTCTGTGTCTTCTGAACTTTACCCGAAGTGGAAATACTTTGTCTGAAAGTTGCTCTTGCTCAGCTGCTGTCTTGTACTCTTTGTCGTTCAACTCAACAGCTTCGTTCCGAAGTAGTCAAGGAAGGTCTTCTCGATCCTTCTCATGCTGAGCTGCATTTTATCAACAACGACAGCGTTTTGCTTACACGGGCCGAGTGGTCTTGATCTGTTTTGACTTGGGCCTTTGTCTTTCTTTTGGGCCTTTAGCCTTTTAATATTTGTGTCTTATAAACAAGTAACTTAACATTGAACAAACACATTAGTATAATAAATCAAAGCATTTAAACTTAGTGTGTTTAGAATATTTTTTAATCATACACTTAAATAATTTTGTCAAATCAAAATCATGTGGAAAGGTGTTTCAACAAACTCCCACATTTTGATGCTAGCAAAACTATTTAGTGAAGAACTCAGTGTTGAGCTCCCCCATGATAGTTGACCTTTTATAACTTAATAAACTCCCTCGTAAGGGTTGAGCTACTGACTCAGTTTTACTCTAAACATTTTAAGGTTTAATTGAGTAAGTCCTCGATCAGTTTTTCAGATAAAGGTCAGCTCATGGAACATATTCTATTAACTCAGTTTTAAGTGGAAGATTTAACTATCAGAGAGCGCTGAGTATATTGTTGTTCAATGAGTCTTATAAGACAATGTTTTATAGCATGCAAGACAGTGTTAACAGCATACAATCAACAAACATTATATATGATAAACATAGTTGATGTATTTGAAGATGCAGAACATAAAACATAATAACTCAGCATCACGTAAGATTTTGATCAAGTTGAATAATATAATGCAGGCATTGTATTAAGTTTAAAGTATTCAACATACATAAGCAAAACATAGAAATAAAACTAAGAAGGTTGAGCTAGCTAGTTCTATTTCTTTTTGCTCTTAGGCTTTTGCTGACTGCTCCCAACAGCATCCTCTTGCTGAGTTCTTCTAGCTTGTTCTTTCTGCTGAGCATGCTCAGCACATATTCTTGTGATTTGCCTACCCAAGTTATGGTGTCTGTCAGCGCAGCAAATGCCTGATGAAACATTCTCAGTAATGCCGTGTCATAGTACTGACGCTGGACGTTGGAATGATGGATATGGGTGAAGGTACGTTATGAGTACTGGAGAATTTCGTTCTGCTTCAGTTGGTCAGTTTCCATCTCTTCTTTGTTTAGATTCAGCAAGCGAACAACTTCGCCGATCTGCTCAACTGAGCATTGAGAGTAGGAAGCCAGCTGATCGTTAGTCTTTGCTTGCTCAGTTTGCAGCTGGTTGAATAGATGGTGGACTTCAGCTAAAGTGGCATACCCAGAATTCGCAGCTGACAAGGTTTGGAATTGTCCCTAAAGGGAGTTAAGGTGTTGAACCATAGTCAGCTGGAGTTTAGCCAGCTTTGTTATGGACTCTTGCTTTGGTTGTTGAGCTTGGATACTGGTCATGACACTCAGCAGGTCTTTTATGTTGAAACACCTTTCCACAAGATTTTGATTTGACAAAATCATCCATGATTAAGAGACAATTAAATTTAAGTGCTTTATTTTAATTGTACTAATCCGTTTGTTCAATGTTGAGTATGAATATAAATAAAGATAAATATAAAAAGTAAGACAGGTAGAATTCAGCATGAAGTGAACAAAACAAACCAAGTAGAATGAAAGTCAGCACAAAAGCCTAAAGTATCAAGCTGAGTGGAATCAATCTTAGCATCAAGAGACTAAGATATAAAAGTCCAATAAAGAGAAGCGAAATGCAACTCAGCATAAGAAACAACAACAACAAGTGTCTTACGAAGCTGAGCTGACTAAAAACATACTTAGCCTAAGAATTGCCAAAGACAATGATTTACGCAGTAGAAGCTGAGTGATTCTTCAAGACAGCATGAAAAAGTCGTTTGCTAAAAGACAATGATTACCGCCCTTCTGAACCAATAATTGAATCCCTGGAAACACGCAGAAGACACATTCCGAGATGTATGGGTCAATGGATTATTGGTAAAGGACGACTGGCACAAAAAGACAAGCCAGATGCAAGAAGACAACCCTGACGTCTGAAGGAATGCAGAGAAAGGGAATGGCCGGAACAGTCTGAAGCTGACCAGAATCTGTCCCCTAAAAGAGCCGTTTTAACATCAACGGCTAAATCATTTCAAAATGATCCATCACAGATTTTCCTATATAAGGACAATCAAACTTCCTGGATCTGGGCAAAAAAAAAACTACAAAAAGAAAAATACAAGAGAAAAAAAAGATACAAAAGCACTTAGATACAAAAAGAGATCTTACACCCATCTTCTATTCCTTGTGTAAATGCTAGAGTGATTACTTGTAATCTTCTAAAGTGTTCTTTATTTGAATAGGAACAAGTGTTTATCAATTGTAAAATTAAGAGTGTTGTGCTGAGTGTTTGGCTGTAAACATTCAGTGGTAGAGAAATCTAGGTGCTGGGCTGTAGCACTTAGTAGGAGTTGAGTAGACGAATAGAGGAAGGTACTCTTGCATATTCAACTGCCTTGTAATTGGTTTGTGCTCTACCTTTAAAGAGCTCAGTATTGGATTCTAAAAGCCCGGAAGACTCTGGGGACTGGACGTAGGCGGAGAGGCCGAACCAGGATAAGTGATACTGAGTAATCTCTAAACTCTCTCTCAATATATATATGTGCATGTGTTGTGTGTGAAGTTTACTCAGCATATAAAATTGGTTAAAGTTGACTCTGAGTAATTTCAAAGTGCTGAGTTAGAAGCTGACCTCCAAGAGTATCAATATCTAACTTATAAATAAAACAGCCTTAGTCAATATCCGGCCAAAGCTGTCTTATAGCATATCTGGCCAAGCTGACCAAAAGCTGAGTTGACAAACTCGCAAAAATAACTTAGTCAGCATACAATTAAAACGAAAAAGTTATATTAGTTCCTAACCCCCCCCCCCTTGGAACTAATCACACGGGACCAACAAGTGGTATCAGAGCCCAAGCTCACTACTCAAAGATATAACTATCTTGAGCGGATCCCCATAAATGGCTGAGAACAGCACTCGTTTCCTTCCAGGGAACCAAACAACACAGATACTCCCTGAGGGATTATCAATCACTAGACCTCCCCTATTCTTTGGATCTAATTATACATTCTGGAAGAATAGGATGAAAAACTTTATTCAAGCCACAAACATGAGTGCATAGCTTGCAATTGTTCAAGGTCCACATGTGCCATATAAAACTGTTAACAATGAGAAAATTGTTAAGAGCGAAGCTGAGTGGACAGAGGATGACCTCAGAAAATTACAAAATAATGCTTCGGCTATAAACATGCTTCACTGTGCTTTAGATGCTGTAGAATACAATAAGATTTCAAGTTGTGAGTCATTACAGGAGATTTGGAAAAAGCTTTAAGTGACCTATGAAGGCACCAGTAAGGTTAAGGAGTCTAAAGTCAATCAGCATATGAGACTCTACGAGCTGTTCGAGATGAACGAAAACGAAGACATCTCAGAAATGAACTCAAGGTTCACCAACATCATAAATGAGCTCAAAAGACTTGGAAAGAACTTCACTGAAGAGGAACAGGTGAAGAAAATCCTAAAAAGTCTACCTAAGAGCTGGCAAGCAAAGAAAACAGTTGTAGAAGAAGCTCAGGACTTGACTACCTACAAATATGATGAGCTGATCGGATCTCTGCTGACCCATGAGATCTCTATGAAAAATTTTGAAGCTAAAGAAAAGTCCGAAGATGAGAACCAGAAATCACTAGTGATGAAAGCTGACTCAACAGAAGCTGAGTCAACTGATGATGAGGAAATGGCTATGTTCACTAGAAAGATGAAGAAACTGTTCAGAAGAAATGACAGAAACAGCAAAAGGCCATACAAGAAAGGTGATAGGTACAAGGCTGAGTCCAGTGACAAATATAAGAAGGACAGCTCCAAGTCTGTCACATGTTTTGAGTGCCACCAAACTGGGCACATCAAGTCAAGCTGCCCAAACCTAAAAAGAGATAAGAAGGGAAACAAGAAGGCAATGGTAGCAACATGGAGTGACAGTGACGAGTCAACATCATCCGAAGCTGATGCAAATGAAACGGCAAACATATGCTTCATGGCCGATGATGCTGATCACTCTCAATCTGAGCAAGCTGACCTCTCTGATGAAACTGACCAGGAGGTACACAACAATGAGGTAACACCCCTACTTTTGCTTAGAAATGAGATGGTAAATGCCTTGAGTGATTTATACACACTAACTAAAAAGTGTAACAATAAAATCAAATCACTCAACAGGCGGTGTGATGAGATTGAAGAGGTCAAGCTGAGTGACCTCAGATATCTCCTCCAAGACAATGCAGATTTACATAACAACATTCAAATAATGCATAAGTTTGTCACGGAGGTTCAATCTGAGTCAAAGAAACTCTGAAAGGATGTTACAACCTTACTGAGTCAAATAAAAGGCTCAAATGGAAATAAACCCCATACTAAGTACGCAAGTACTAGTCAGCATAAGCATTTCACTCAATGTGAATGTTGTGGAAAAAGGGGGCACACAAAAGAAGTGTGTTGGCATAACAAGCGAGTTGTCCAATGTGACTTCTGCGGAAGAAAAGGACATTCCACAAAGGTATGCTGGCATGCTCAGCACAACCCCCAAAGGGTAATATTTTGTGACTTTTGTGGTAAGCCAGTCCACACTATAAAAGTATGTCGTCACAAATTAAAATATGATTTTGCACCTGTTTACACTAACAAGAAAGGACCCAACAAGAATTGGGTACCTAAAAATGAATAGTTTAAAATGCAGGTTAGCTTGACATGCGTAGAGAAGTCAAAGTTGTGGTATATAGACAGCACATGCTCAAGGCACATGACAGGTGATGAAACACAATTCATCACACTAGAGCTTAAACAAGGTGGAAGTGTAAGCTTCGGAGACAATAAGAAGGGTAAGATAGTCGGCTCAGGTACTATCGGAGGTAACCCAACTATTGAGTCTGTCTCCTTAGTCAAAGGTCTCAAATACAACCTACTGAGTGTAGCTCAGCTTTGCAAGAGCGGCAGAAGGGTTGTATTCGATGACACTAAGTGTCAAATACTCGAGGGGAACACAAATGAATTGATTTTAACTGCCTCTCGCGTAGATAATGTATACATGCTAAATTTAGAAAAACAGTTTTCCAAAAATATATGCTTAGTGTCTAAAGAGGATAACTCCTGGCTATGGCATAGAAGACTTGGGCATGTCAGCATGGATCTTCTTGCCAAGTTAGCTAGAAAGCAATTAGTTGAGGGATTACCCAAACTGAAGTTTGAGAAAGATCAATTATGTAAAGCTTGTCAGCAAGGGAAACAAACCAAAAAGTCATTTCAAAGTAAAAATATTGTCTCAACCAAGAGACCATTGGAATTACTACACTTGGATCTTTTCGGACCTATCCAGCCACTCAGTTTGGGAGGTAAGAAATTTTCCTTGGTCATTGTAGATGATTTCTCTCGGTACACTTGGATCATCTTGCTGAGTAGCAAGGATGAAACTTTTGAGATGTTTACTACACTTATTAGAGAGCTTGAAATTGACAAAGACCTAAAAGTAGCTCATATTAGAAGCGACAATGGTGGAGAATTCAAAAACCAACAGTTTGATGAATTCTATGAAACCAGTGGTATTGACCACAATTTCTCCGCTCCTAGAACACCTCAACAGAACGGGGTTGTTGAAAGGAAGAACAGAACAATTGTCAAAATCGCTAGAACCATGCTGAGTGAAAATAGGCTTCCAAAGTACTTCCGGGGTGAAGCTGTCCACACAGCATGCTATATACTGAATAGGGCTCTAGTAAGACCTATACTAAAGAAAACCCCATATGAACTTTAGAAAGGACGAAAGCCCAACATTGGTTACTTTTGTGCAAAGGACAATCTTGCAAAATTTGATGCTAAAGCTGACGAAGCGATCTTCTTAGGGTACTCAACAAACAGTAAAGCATATAGAGTCTACAATAAACGAACTCAGATTGTAGAAGAGTCTGTTCATGTTGAGTTCGATGAAGCTGACCCTGCAGGGAAGACAACTCAGCTCACTGAAGATGAACCAAGCTCAGCTTCCGCTGATCAAAATGGAGCCTCTGAATCATCAATACAAGGGCTGACCAAAGGTAAGCAAGAAGTTGAAATTACATTTGCTGACCAATCCATTCCTGTAGAGATTGTAGAAACACCTCCTTCAAACGACTCAACATTGCCCAAAGAAATAAAAATCCCAAGAGGACATTCAGAAAAGTCCATCCTTGATGCTGCTGACAACAAGCTGATGACCAGAGATCAGCTTAGGAAATACCTCAGCAATGTTGCATTCGTCTCAATACATGAACCAAAGAACTTTGCTGATGCTGAGCACGATGAATATTGGATCAATGCCATGCAAGAAGAGCTTGATCAATTCACTAGAAATGAGGTATGGGATTTAGTACTTGAACCTAGGAATCAAAAGCCTATAGGAACTAAGTGGGTTTTTAGAAACAAACTAGATGAGCATGGAAATGTAATAAGAAACAAAACTCGACTTGTAGCCCAAGGGTATAGTCAGCAAGAGGGTATTGACTATGGGGAAACATTTGCACCTGTTGCTAGGTTAGAAGCAATACGTATATTATGTGCCTATGCCAGTTTCATGAACTTTAAGTTATACCAAATGGATGTCAAAAGTGCATTTCTTAATGGTTTCATAAACGAAGAGGTATATGTTAATCAACCTCCTGGGTTTGAAGATCCAAAATTTCCAAAACACATTTATAAACTTAAAAAGGCCCTGTACGGCCTAAAACAAGCCCCAAGAGCTTGGTATGAGAGGTTGACCAACTTCCTGCTAACTAGGAACTATGTCAGGGGAAAAGCTGACACAACCTTGTTCATTAAGAAAAAGGGGAAACATACCCTACTTGCACAAATATATGTAGATGATATAATATTTGGTGCTACTGACGAATCTTTGTGCAAAGAATTTAGCAAATAGATGCAAACTGAGTTCGAGATGTCCATGATGGGGGAACTCAACTTCTTCCTTGGACTCCAAATCAAGCAAGGTAAGAATGGCATCTTCATAAGCCAGTCCAAATACACCAAGGAAATGTTAAAGAAATTCAATATGATGGACTGCAAACCAATATCAACCCCTATGGGTACTGATACTGTCCTATGCAAAGATGAGAAAAGTAAGTCAATAGACACTAAACTCTATCGAGGTATGATAGGTTCGTTACTTTATCTCACAGCTAGTAGACCGGATATACAGTACTCAATATGTTATTGTGCGAGATATCAAGCTGACCCCAGAGAATCTCATCTAACGGCTGTAAAAAGAATTTTTAGATATTTGTAGAGTTCAGTTGATGCAGGTCTATAGTATCCAACTTCAAATGACTTCACCCTCATTGGATATACTGATGCTGACTACGGACGAGATAAGCTAGAACGTAAGAGCACTTAGGGAGGATGTCATTTCCTTGGAAGCTGTCTAGTATCTTGGTTCAGGAAGAAGCAATCATCTGTGGCCCTGTCTACAACTGAAGCTGAGTACGTGGCTGCTGGAAGCTGTGTTGCTCAAGTCCTATGGATAAAGCAACAGCTTGAGGATTATGGAGTAAAAACTGATACAATAGAGATCAAATCCAATCCAACATAGCAGGATGAAGCATGTCAGTATAAGGCATCACTTCATCAGAGATCACGTACTAAAAGATGAGATCAAGCTGACCTACGTACCAACAAATGAACAGCTTGCAGATATTTTCACCAAGCCCTTGGGACGTGAACAATTCAACATACTAAGGGAAGCTATCGGTATGTCTAATCCCCTTCAATAATTCTCTAGTAAATTTTGAGTGATTGCCATGTTGAGTAAAAATGAGAACGTTGTGCAAATGCCATGTTGAGTAAAATAAACTACTACTGAGCTCAAAATGTAGAAAAATCACCCCATAATGAGTTGACATACATGTTGTGTGATTATCCTGAGTAGGTACATATACTGAGCAACTATCATATACTAAGTTAGGAATTCACCTCGATAAGAACTAGGTTCTCAGTATCACAAACGGGTCATTTTCTAGGAAAACTGCGCTAAAACCCACTTGAACCATTAAATGCCAACACGTGTAATAAATAGCACCTGGAAAAGGCAAACAATTATGAAGACAACCCATGCGCCGAAAATGTCATTAAATGACAGAATCTCTGTCGGTTGAACGCCCCAAGGAAAAACGGCTAGTTCAATAAATAGGACCGCTTTAGATATATATAAAATGGAAGAATTACTCCTCAAATCTCCTCACGTGTAAATCCTTTGGTATTCAGAAATCCTTTGGTATTCAGAATCTCTCTCTCTCAAATCTTACACAAAAATCTCTGAAAATGACCAACACTCAGAAAATCTCCGGTGAAAATTCTGGAAAATTGATCACCGATGAAAGCCCCAAATCTACTCCTCAGTCTAATCTAACTCCGAGCAAACGCCGAAAAACGGACCCGACAAGTTCTTCAAAATAGAAGAAACCCAAGGCTAGAACCATGGTAAAGGTTCACACGAAAGTCCACAACCTAGAAGTCCTAAAGTGCCGCTGGTTCTCTCCCAACTTCGTTACCGTCGAAAAGCCATTCTGTGAATGGATTGAGAAGAACGAATGGACATGCCTCTTCTCTCTCCCCGGAACCACCTATCCTCGGTTGGTTAGGGAATTCTACTCCGGTCTCAATATTGACAAGGACGATGCTGACTATTTGGAGACGCACGTTAAAGGTCACAAGATTGTAATCACTCCGTCCGACTTGGCAACCTTACTCAACTTGCCTAACAAAGGAACCGAGTTTAGAACAACAAAAGAAAAGGTATCAACGGAAAAGCTTGACCAGATGAAGGGATTTTGCAAACCCAAAAATTACAAAGGAGAAATCCCCAGCACCAGTATGGGGCAAAACCAGAAGATGGTGCACTACCTATTCACTAACTTCATCTTCCCTAAACTCAACTCAGTCTCGTATGCCTCTAACTTTGAGCAGTGCTTTATATGGCACATGTATTTTTGGTAGGAGCACTTCAACGTGGGGGTAAGAAACTTCGACTAGGTTCTCTAATCACCAAGATCCTTGAAGATCACACGATTGAGACCATCACTGAAACTAAAAGCTTGGGAACAGAAATAACCGCGGCTCTGCTATTTGGGTTATTGTTCAACCAACCTCTAAAGGGAGGTGAAGATGTTGAGGAAGATGAGGAAGAAAACGATGCTGAACAAGAAATCGAAACTGAGCTAGCAGCAGATGATGCTGAGCCAGAAGTTGAACCAGAGGAAGTTCCTGTCGACTCCCCTAAGGCAAAGAGGAAGAGAAAAACACTTGCCACTTGTGCAAAGGATATTGAAACTGTGCCCAGAAAGAAGAGGGCAATGACCAGAGGAAAGAATGTTGATGCTGACCTACCTCAGGTTACACCTAAGCCAGCAGAGAAAAGGAAAGGGCAAGCTGAGCCCGAGGAAGAAAGTCAAGAATCCCCAGAACAACCTCTGAGGAAGAAAAGTCGAAGTTCTGGATTGAAAGTTGTTGAAGCTGATCCAATTGATTGGGTTGTGACACCCAAATCTCACTGCACTCAGAACATTGGGATTGATCTTGAGAAAACTCCAGTTGAGCAAGCTGATGAAGGAGAAGAACAAAGACAGGTTGATACTCAGCTTAATGCTGAAGAAACAGATCATGCTGAGCCAGATAATGCTGAGCCAAATCAGGAGGCACATGTTGAACAAGAAGAAGAGGAACATCAAAGAGAGGATCTGAATGTTGAAGGCGAGGTTGAGGATGTCCATGTTCAAACTGACCTGTCACCTCCAAAAACTAAGTCCCTCAAATGACTGAAAAAGAAAGCTGTCAAAACCCCTCTTATTGATCTCCTGACTGAGTCTCCATCTTTGGAGCAGATTACGGATCCATCCGAAATCCAGTTCGAATATTTTTCCCATCATGTTGAGTCTCCTCCCAAGGAATCGGAGCAAAATCAAGCCTCTGTTACTCGCACTGAGGAACATGCCAAGACTCCACAGAATCCAAATCCTGCCGAGCAAGAGCTCGAAGATCCAGCCACTCAACACGGGGAGAAAGCTATGGATCCACCTGTTCAACCTCAACACCCTGGTATTGCACCTCATCAAGACCCAATTACTCAAGCTAGTAAGCACCCAACTCCACCACCATCCAGCGCCACCTCCATTCCTGCGTCTGAGCCAACTTCCACTGAGCAACATGCATATCTTAGTGCAACTTAGTCTGGCCAATGAATCATAGAAACGGCTCAATCCATTCTCCAGGAGTTCACCACTTCTGATGCTGCTAGGTCTGCTCATCCTGAGTCAACAAATATCTCTGCCCTCACTCAACTTCTTACTGAAATTAAGGGACTCAAGGATCTTATCAGTATTGTGACCACCGTCCAATCACAGCAACCTAAGCAAGATCATATTGCCAAACTGACTGAGCTATTCCTTCTGATGATAAACCACATGAACTCCCTTGAAGGTAAAATCACAAATCTCTCTGCACCTACTCCAGGACTTGCAACTTCGGCTGAGTTGGATCACCACTTTGCCAAGCTGAGAACAGAACTGCCCAACCTTAGGACAACGGCCAATCCTGAGTATGCCACATCTGCTGAGTTGCAGGGATGCTTTGCCAAGCTGACTACTGATCTCACTTGTACACGTGAGCTCGTTTCCTCCACTTCTCAATGTACAATTGATCAACTCAGTGAAGCCATCAGTCTTCTAAATGTCAACAAAGCTCAGATGGACGTTGATCCCAACACCAATGATAAACTTTCACAAAGTATTCTGCAGGCCATTCGCTATGACAGTGCTCAACGCATCTTCTATGATTCTGCCCTATTGAATATGTATCATCAATCCTTTGCTCAGATTACCAACTCTCTTACTTGGCTTAGCAAGTCCCATGAATGTATTATCAACCTGATCACTGGATCCATCCCAGTTCCTCGAAACGTTCAAGATGATTGTGTTCCTGTAATCGATGGCTTGAGTGAGAGCACAAAAAGATTACAACGCTATTCCAATGTTCTATCCTCTGCTGCACGGAATGACACCTTTGTCTACAAACCCGATGCTGGCAAAACGGGGGAGAGAACTCAAGATGGAACTCAACAAAAGACAGGTGCATTAGGGAGCAAAGTAAAAGGAAAGGGTAAGGTTGTAGAGTGAGAAAATAAAGGGTTAAGACTGTGCTTGAAGCACAAGTGAATCTTAAGACTAGTGAAACTTTGTTTATGACTCTATTTTATGTGAGCACAAGTATTTTTGATTTGTATGTTTTACTCTAAGTTCCAATGAACTGTGTTTTTCATTCTGTTCAAATGCCATGCTTGTCAATACACATTAACATAAGCAAATTGAACAAACAAATACTCCGTATACATAATGACGAGTAAATCAAACTGAGTATTCAAGTATTTTTGAAAGTTGACCTAGACTCAAAATAAATTAGAACTGAATCTAGTCAGCACACACATCCTTAGTTTGTCTCAAAATAAAATCTTAGAAGGTTTAAGAGGTAAATTAACAGATGCAACCCTTACGAGGGAGAAATTTCAGAAACATGAAAAATAAATCAATCATGGGGAATTTCAAAACTGAGTTCCATAATTATGCATTTTGCCAACATCAAAATGGGGGAGTTTGTTGAAACACTTTTCCACAAGATTTTGATTTGACAAAATCATCCATGATTAAGAGACAATTAAATTTAAGTGCTTTATTTTAATTGTACTAATCCGTTTGTTCAATGTTGAGTATGAATATAAATAAAGATAAATATAAAAAGTAAGATAGGTAGAAGTCATCATGAAGTGAACAAAACAAACCAAGTAGAATGAAAGTCAGCACAAAAGCCTAAAGTATCAAGCTGAGTGGAATCAATCTTAGCATCAAGAGACTAAGACATAAAAGTCCAACAAAGAGAAGCGAAATGCAACTCAGCATAAGAAACAACAACAACAAGTGTCTTACGAAGCTGAGTTGACTAAAAACATACTTAGCCTAAGAATTGCCAAAGACAATGATTTACGCAATAGAAGCTGAGTGATTCTTCAGGACAGCATGAAAAAGTCGTTTGCTAAAAGACAATGATTACCGCCCTTCTGAACCAATAATTGAATCCCTGGAAACACGCAGAAGACACATTCCGAGATGTATGGGTCAATGGATTATTGGTAAAGGACGACTAGCACAAAAAGACAAGCCAGATGCAAGAAGACAAGCCTGACGTCTGAAGGAATGCAGAGAAAGGGAATGGCCGGAACAGTCTGAAGCTGACCAGAATCTGTCCCCTAAAAGAGCCGTTTTAACATCAACGGCTAAATCATTTCAAAATGATCCATCACAGATTTTCCTATATAAGGACAATCAAACTTCTTGGATCTGGGCAAAAAAAAAAAACTACAAAAAGAAAAATACAAGAGAAAAAAAAGATACAAAAGCACTTAGATACAAAAAGAGATCTTATACCCATCTTCTATTCCTTGTGTAAATGCTAGAGTGATTACTTGTAATCTTCTAAAGTGTTCTTTATTTGAATAGGAACAAGTGTTTATCAATTGTAAAATTAAGAGTGTTGTGCTGAGTGTTTGGCTATAAACACTTAGTAGGAGTTGAGTAGCACTTAGTAGGAGTTGAGTAGCATTCAGTGGTAGAGAAATCTAGGTGCTGGGCTATAGCACTTAGTAGGAGTTGAGTAGACGAATAGAGGAAGGTACTCTTGCATATTCAACTACCTTGTAATTGGTTTGTGCTCTACCTTTAAAGAGCTCAGTATTGGATTCTAAAAGCCCGGAAGACTCTGGGGACTGGACGTAGGCGAAGAGGCCGAACCAGGATAAGTGATACTGAGTAATCTCTAAACTCTCTCTCAATATATATATGTGCATGTGTTGTGTGTGAAGTTTACTCAGCATATAAAATTGGTTAAAGTTGACTCTGAGTAATTTCAAAGTGCTGAGTTAGAAGCTGACCTCCAAGAGTATCAATATCTAACTTATAAATAAAACAACCTTAGTCAATATCCGGCCAAAGCTGTCTTATAGCATATCTGGCCAAGCTGACCAAAAGCTGAGTTGACAAACTCGCAAAAATAACTTAGTCAGCATACAATTAAAATGAAAAAGTTATATTAGTTCCTAACCCCCCCCCTTGGAACTAATCACACGGGACCAACATTTTAGACCTCGAACCTCGTTGAGAAGTTGGGTGACTTGTGAGAGCTGAGTGGACTCATTACCGGCAGACCCAGCAGCAGTTTCTGAGGTCTGATGAAGGTCTTGGATCAAGGCTTGCGCCGTATTAATGATCCTTCTACCAGACTCAGTGGCAGTAAGATAGTTGTATGTTTCATTAGTTTGACCAGTTGGTGGAGGTGTTAAGTTTAATTCAACATTTGAAGTGCCAGTGGGGTCAGTGACTGGTCTTGGTGTGTCAACCTGCACTTGTTCTGTTGTTTTGGGAAGTGATTGAACAGCAGCATTGATGATAGGCTCAGAGTCAGGCTGAAGCTGACTTATTGATGAAGGTGGGATAGATTCAGTGCTGCCTGGAGCAGGAATTTCCGTAGTCGGCTGAGGACTAGGTTCAGCATCGGCATCGAGAACTTGCTCGGTGTTGGTCGGATTTTCAGAAGCATTTAAGTCGGCTTGTTCCTGTGGAAGAGAAACAGAGGCTTGCTTTTCAGTTTGCGCTGGTAGAGAGGTAGAAGGTTTTCTGAAAAACTTTAGCTTGATACGTGAAGGATCAGGGGTCAGCTCAGGTTGGGTTTCAGTAAAGTCCAAAACTGTAGTCTGATGTGCCTTTACAAGTCTTTTTCTTTTTCACTGAGTCCTTAGAGGAGTGGTATCAGCGGGAATTGAATGAGATGGAGAAGGTTCTCCCTGATCAGTATTGGGCTGTTCTGTGTGCTCAGCTTCTTCGTCTGCAGCCAACTCAGTGTTAGTTGGCTCAGCATCTTCCTCTTCACTTTCTGACTCAGTGTCATCCTGACCACTTTCTTCGTCAGATTGTTCTTGCTCATCATCCTGCTCTTCTTGCTCTAATTCTTCTTCTAGCTGGTCAATGAACTGATCATCCAGTTCAACGTCATCGTTCTGTTGCTCAGGGTCAATGCCTTGACTCTGGGCATAATGAGAGTTGATGGGTACGAAGAAGGTAGTAGGTAGAGCATCAATTGGACTTAACTCCGAAGAGTTCTTCTGTTTCTTGCTCAGTGATTCCTCATCAGCGTTTGCTCTTTCTTCTGCCTCAGGCAGATCTTGCATAGGTCTTTTCTCAGTAGACTTGGGCTCAGCTTGACCTTGTTGGGGCTAAGCATCTATTCTTTTGGATACAACCCTCAGTTTCTTTGGAGGAGGAACAACTCCCTTAGAGGTGCTTTGCACAACTTTCCTCTTCCTGCCAGTGGGAGCTTTGGTTCTTCTGCTCTTTTTAACCACTGTTCCCTCAGCGGTCTGATCATCAGCACCTTTCTTTCTTAATTGGCTGATCAAATTTCAAAGCGAACAGAGCAACAGCAGTCATCTCTGATCCTTTGGCTTTGGTTTCCTGCGATAGGTCCACTTGGTGGTCCAGGAGGATTTTGGTGATGAGTGAACCTAGCCTTAGAGTTTCAGTGCTCCTTTGAAAGCCGACGATCAGGAATACTAGCATGTTGATGGGCTTGTAAGTCAGCATTGCTCAAAGTTTGTTGCTGAGCTGGTGCAATTTATCTTCGGGAAGATATAATTGGTCAGCAGGTAGTGTGCCATCTTTTGGTGTTGGCCCATTGAAGTACTGGAGATTTCTCCAACATGGCCAGTAGGTTTGCAGAACGTAGTGGAGTACCCAGTGTCGTCCTGATCTCCAGACTTCCTAAGAATGGCTCCTTCACTCTTAAGTTTTAGAAGGCTGGCTAAGTAGGTGGGATTGATGAAGATGTTTTTGTCCTTCACCTTAGTGACTAAGTGGTCCTGGTTGTCATCAGCGACACGCAGGTTGTGGTAGAATTCCCTTACCAAGTCAGGGTAGGTATTGTAGCTTATTGAGAACAGCTCGGTCCAGCCATTCTTTGAGATCCACTCACAGAATGGTTGCTCTCTTTCTACAAATTATTTCGAGAACCACCTTGAGTAGTCAATCTTGTATTCCCTGACGTTCTCATAGACCCTGGTATATGTTCGTTGCTTAGGTTTCTTTCCCTTGGAGGAGGTACCTTGCTCAGTCTGGGTTTTCTTGCTCGGTGTGGAAGCTTTGGTTTGATCATGCTGGGTAGGAGGCTTAGGGTTTCCAGCAGATTGGTGACCGGCATCGGAGATGTTTACAGAGACGTTCGTCATTTTCGCAGAGAAGATTTGAAGGATTTGAAGTTTTTGAGAGAGAAAGTATTAATGGCAGAGAATTCTGTAAGAGTAAAGAAATGAAGGTGGGGATTTTCCCACTATTTATAGAGGTGAGAGATGGATCTTATCGAATCCATGTGTCAGTTTTGCCCTTGGGATATTCAACCGACAAGAATCCTGGCATTTATGACACATTCGGTGCATACGTCATCCTAGGTGGCTATACACGTGCTTTTGCATTCAATGCAACGGATCAATTTACTCAGTGTGAGAATCCTAATCGTTCTATATTCTGAGTAGTCAGTTTTATACAAACGGATGGTTTAAGTAATTGGTTGCTCAGTTTGAGATAACTACTCAGTGCGCATATTTGCTCAGCATGTGATATTCATTCATTTAGCATTCATTACAAGAGACTTTTGCTTCTTGTCTTCAGACTTTTCCTTCACCTCGAAATTCTTCATCGAGATCTCATGGGTCAGCAGTGAGCCGATGAGTTCATCATACTTATAGGTGGTTAAGTCTTGAGCTTCCTCAACAGCGGTCTTCTTTGCTTGCCAGCTTTTAGGAAGACTTCTAAGAATCTTCTTGACTTGTTCTTCCTCAGTGAAGATCTTCCCAAGTCTCTTGAGCTCGTTGATGATGTTTGTGAATCTTGCATTCATGTCTGAGATCCCTTCATCATCGTTCATTTCGAACAGCTCGTACAATCTCATATGCTGGTTCACCTTGGATTCTTTCACCTTTTTGGTTCCTTCGTAGGTGACCTCCAGCTTCTTCCAGATCTCTTGCGCTGACTCACAACCTGAAATCTTGTTGTATTCTGCAGCATCTAGCGCACAGTGAAGCATGTTTATAGCCGAAGCATGATTTTGTAGCTTCTTGAGATTATCCTCTGTCCATCTGGTCTCAGATTTGACAACCGTTTGGCCATCAACAGTTTCAACAGGAACAAATGGGCCTTGGACTATAGATAGCCATGCACTCATATTTGTAGCCTGAATGAAATTTTTCATCCTATTCTTCCAGAAGGTATAGTTAGACCCGAAGAATAGGGGAGGCCGAGTTATGGACAGACCCTCAGGTAGAATCTGAGTTGTCAGATTTCCTGGGAGAAACCGAGTGTTGTTTTCAGCCATAGTGGGGATCAGCTCAAGGTAGTTAAACCTTGCACAGTGAGCTTTTAAGCTCTGATACCACTTGTTGGTCCCTTATAACGTAACAAGTTAGTTCCAAGGGGGGGATAGGAACTATTTAAAATTTTGTACGTTGAGGCTGACTTCTTTTTCTTTGAGAAAGGTTTACACAGCGCGCTGAGTGAACTTAAGACACTAGCTTAGTCAACTGGTGACTAAGTCAGCTTCTTTCCTTGAGTCAGGAGATAGCACTTGAGTCTATTCCTGAACTCAGATACTCAATGCACACAACTCAGCGTGACCTCTTTACTTAGTCAGTTTTTAAGCAAGCAATATATATATCAAAGGAGTTTAAGGTTAGAAATATGTTACTCAGCAGATTTATCCAGGTTCGGCCTCTATACCTACGTCCTGTCCCCGGAACACGTTCCGAGCTTTCGAATTCTCTACTGAGCTCTTTAAAGGTAAAACACCAAACCTTTTACAACTAGAAGCTGAGTATAACAAGAGTACATTCCTCTATACCTCTACTCACTCCTATTCTACCGCTGAGTACTATAACCGAGTACCCAGCCTCTCCTTTCTATTTCTAGAATTGATAATAAGATTGTCCTAAACAACAATTGCTAAGACACCTTAGATGATTGGAAATCACTCTAGACTTTTACACAATAATCTGGAAATTGGTGTAAGTATTTGCTTTGCTTTCCTCACAGGTTCTTTGAGTATGAATTTGGTCAGCGTAATGGCTAGTTGAAGATCTGCATCGAATGAAGCAACTGAAAGGCCTATTTATAGTGACACTTGAGGCATTCGGTGATTTCGAATTTCAAAATAACCGCTGGAGGGAAACGGCTTGATGTCGTTGTCACTCAGTACACGCTCAGTGCCGTTGGCCAATCAGATTCTTGCATCTTCTGTCTTCGGTTAGTGATGAGCAGCTTTTGGTCAGTCCAGCAGAATGTCTCTCCTTTTATGGCAAAGTCAACCAGACAGCTTTCTGTGTCTTCTGAACTTTACCCGAACTGGAAATACTTTGTCTGAAAGTTGCTCTTGCTCAGCTGCTGTCTTGTACTCTTTGTCGTTCAACTCAGCAACTTCGTTCCGAAGTAGTCAAGGAAGGTCTTCTTGATCCTTCTCATGCTGAGCTGCGTTTTATCAACAACGACAGCGTTTTGCTTACACGGGCCGAGTGGTCTTGATCTGTTTTGACTTGGGCCTTTGTCTTTCTTTTGGGCCTTTAGCCTTTTAATATGTGTGTCTTATAAACAAGTAACTTAACATTGAACAAACACATTAGTATAATAAATCAAAGCATTTAAACTTAGTGTGTTTAGAATATTTTTTAATCATATACTTAAATAATTTTGTCAAATCAAAATCATGTGGAAAGGTGTTTCAACAAAAAGTGCTTTTCTTAATGGATTTATAAACGAAGAGGTATATGTTAGTCAGCCTCCTGGGTTTGAAGATCCAAAGTTTCCAAACCACGTTTATAAACTCAAGAAGGCCTTGTACAGCCTGAAACAAGCACCTCGTGCTTGGTATGAGAGGTTGACCAGTTTCCTGCTGACTAGGAACTATGTCAGAGGAAAAGCTGACACAACCTTATTCATTAAGAAGAAGGGTAAAAATACCCTGCTGGCACAAATTCACGTAGATGATATAATATTTGGTGCTACTGACGAATCTATGTGCAAAGAATTCAGTAAACAGATGCAAACTGAGTTCGAGATGTCTATGATGGGCGAACTTAACTTCTTCCTTGGAATTCAAATCAAGCAAGGGAAGAATGGCATCTTCATTAGTCAGTCTAAGTATGCCAAAAAAATGTTGAAGAAAGTCGATATGGAAGAATGCAAGCCCATATCTACCCCAATGGGTACTGACACTGTCCTTTGTGCTGACGAGAAAGGTAAGTCAGTAGATAGTAAATTATATCGAGGTATGATTGGCTCTCTACTCTATCTTACTGCTAGTGGACCTGATATTCAGTACTCAGTATGTTATTGTGCAAGATATATATCAAGCTCACCCCAGAGAATCTCATCTTATAGCTGTGAAAAGAATTTTTAGATATTTGCAGAGCTCAGTTAATGCAGGTTTATGGTATCCAAATTCAAATGACTTCACACTCATTGGATACACTGATGCTGAATATGGACGAGATAAGCTAGAGCGTAAGAGTACTTCAGGAGGGTGTCACTTCCTTGGAAGCTGTCTAGTATCTTGGTTCAGCAAGAAGCAATCATCAGTGGCCTTGTCAACAACTGAAGCTGAGTACATTGCTGCTGGAAGCTGTGTGGCTCAAGTCCTATTGATAAAGCAACAGCTTGAGGATTATGGTGTAAAAACAGAAACAATAGAAGTCAAATGCGACAGCAAGAGTGCCATTGACTTATCTAAAAATCCAATCCAACACAACAGGATGAAGCATGTCAGCATAAGGCATCACTTCATTAGAGATCATGTACTCAAGGGTGAGATCAAGCTGACCTACGTTCCAACAGATGAACAACTTGCGGATATCTTTACGAAGCCTCTGGCTCGTGAGCAATTTAACATACTAAGGGAAGCTATCGGTATGTCTAATCCTCTCCACTAAAATTCCATGTTTAAATTGAATATTGAGTGATTACCATGCTGAGTGATTCATGCTAAATTATTAACTGTTGCATGCTGAGCTAAATATGAAATATATCACTCCATGCTGAGTAGACATACATACTGAGTGATTAACATACGCTGAGTTACTAAGCGTGATGAAATTCTTCTACGTAAAACTGACTACTCAGAATAACAAACGTTTAGAATTCTAGATACTGAGTAAATCCGTTGCACAATTAATGCTAGCACACGCACCATAAATAGCCACCTAGGATGACGTAAGCGCAATAATTAGAAAGCAAATGCGCCGAACATGTCATAAATGCCAGAATGTTGTCATTTGATCATCTCGAGGTAAAACGGCTACTCCAACGTATCGGATCAACTCGACACACCTATAAATAGTGGACGAATTCCCACTCACATCTCTTTACATTTGAAATCTCTGGAAATCGATTTCCATCTCTCTCTCTCTAAATCCCTAAATCTTCAAATACTCTCAAAAATCCCTGAGAAAAACATGTCGGACTCTCAGAACATCTCCGATGCTGATTATGACCAAAATCACTCCGACGAAAACCCTCCATCTCCTGCTCAGCAGGAATACGTCGAGACTCCTACCAAGTCTCAAGGACATAGTCAGCATGACCAATCTAAGGTCATCACTCCGAGTAAGAAACCCCAAGCTGACCAAACAACACCATCAAAGAAACAGAAGACAAAGGAGAAGGGCAAGAAACCACCAGAAAGAACCTATTCTCCGGTTTACAACAGTGTGAGGGGATGCAAGATCGACCATTCCCGCTGGTTCTCTAAAGGATTTGTAGATGCAGAATAACCATTCTGCGAATGGATTTCGAAAAACGGCTGGACCGAGCTATTTTCCCTTCACGAAGCCATCTATCCAGAACTGATAAGGGAATTCTACTCCAATCTACAGGCTGCTAATGACGACACTGACTATATGGTCACAAAGGTCAGGGGCAAAGAAATCTTCGTCAATCCTCCCTATCTTGCCACTTTGCTCAAACTGAAAAATGAAGGAGCTAAACTCAGAACCACGAATGACCACACCAAAATTGACTATCCTGTTGAGTTTTATAAACCCGCTGGTCATGTTGGAGAAATCGCTAGCACTTCTATGGGTCAGAATCAGAAGATGGCCCATTATATTCTGACAAACTTCATATTCCCCAAGGTCAACTCCACATCCTCAGCGTCTAATTTTGAGCAATGCTTCATTTGGCACATGCTAACCTATCAACCACTCAATATGCATGTTTTTCTCATCGGTGCCTTCCAACGAAGTACGGGCACACTTAGGTTAGGCTCACTAATCACCAAGATACTCAAAGACTACCGGGTAAACTTAGTTGAGGAGATTAATGTTTGGGGAACAGAAATTACTGCAGCCATACTATTTGGCTTGGCCTATGACTAACCCATTAAACCCAAGAAAGGAAAGGGGGACGTGATTGAAGAAGCACAGGATGTGCCAACAAAGAAGGGAAAGAAGGTGGTGATAAAACCTCTTGCTGACCGAACGAGACAAGATAAAAAGCGGAAAGCTGACCAAGCCACTAAGGATGTCAATATTGTTCCGAAGAAAATTCGATTTGTGTCAAGTGACAGAAAGCTGCTGCTAAGCAAGCTAAGTCCGCAGGGAAAAGGCCCGTTGTGGCTGAGGAAGAAGAAAATGAGGATACTCCAGAGACACCTCTGAGGAAGAAGAAGAGATCTTCGGGTCTGAACCCAATAGATGCCAAACCTCTTGACTTCATCGTCTCCGATGACTCCCACTTCGTGAAAAGTCAAGAAATTGATCTTGAGAAACCCCTACTGACCAGGAAAATGACTTGGGAAATTTTGGAAGTCAGTTTGGTGCTGAGAAGTCAGCTAAGGTTGATGATGAGCAAGATGAGGATGCTGCTGCTGATCAATCGAAGTCAGTTGATGCTGAGTCAACTGAACAGCAAGCTGACCTTACTGTGAAAGATCAAACTGTAAAGGATCTTAATGCTGCCCTAGGGCTGAACTCTTCATCTAAGTCTATTGACTCGATTGCTGCTGACCCCTCACCTCCAACCAAAACGGTCAGTTCTGAAAAGCATTTCAAACGCAAGGCTCACAAGTCCAACTCCCTAGACCTATTGGCCGATTCTCCACTCAGAGAACCAATAACTGACCTAACTGGACTTCAGTATGAATTCTTCTCCACTGTAACTGAGCCAACTCCAGATCAATTCAACTAAAAGCAAGCCTTTGTTACTCAAGCTGAGGAATAAGCCAAGTCTCCTCAAAATCCAATTCCTGCCGAGCAAGAGCTCGAAGTCCAAGCTGCTCTAGATGTCGAGCAAGCAAAGGAAAACACTGCTCATAATAGTTCTGAGTTGCCTCCTCCTCCTGCAACAACTCAACTTCAGACTGATACTGAGAAGGTCAATATCTATGCCGATCCACCTCTTCCTAATCCTGTTTCGCAGAATGTTAACCAGTCAGTTCCTACTGGTGAGATGAACAAAAGTCCAGCCGCTGCCCTAGCTGGCCCATCCGGTTCTGAAAAGCACCAAAGTCCTCCACCCTCCGGTGCTAACCACATTCCGCCCGCTGAGCAAAATCCTGACACATCTTATGCTTATCTGAATGCAACTGAGTCTGGGCGCAGAATCATTGACTCAGCTCAATCCCTCCTCCAGGATCTTAACCAAGCTCATGCCGATGCTACTGGGTCTACTCATATTGAGACAACACAGATCTCTTCTGTCACTCAGCTTCTGGCAGAAATCAAAAGTCTCAAAGACTTGCTGAGTGTCATGACAACCCTTCAATCTCAACAACCCAAGTAAGACTCTATAGTGAGGCTGGGTGAACTCCAGCTGATGATGGTGAATCACATGAATGCCCTCCAATGACAAATCAACAACCTCTCAACTGTGAACTCGGCAAATGCAACTTCTGCTAAGATTAATCAACACTTCACCCAGCTGAACTCTGAGCTGACCGGAGTTCGTGACCTAATTTCCTCCACCTCCCAGTGTTCCATTGAGCAAATTAGTGAAGTTGTTCAGCTACTCAACTTGAGTAAAGAAGAGATGGATAATGACCAAGTAAAAACAAATGAGATTCTGCAGTATTCTCAAGCGACACTTAAACATGTCCGGCATACAAACGCTCAACGTCAGTTCTACGATTCTGCGTTGCTTAAAATGTACCATCAATCATATGCCAAGCTGACGGAATCTATAACTTGGATAGGGAAATCACAGGAGTATCTCTTGAGCATGTTGAGTGCTAACATTAGGATCCCTGCTGCCACTCTGGACGATGGCATGACCATCTTCGACGGTCTTCGGGAGAGTACGAGTCAACTCTAATCATACTCAGCAAAACTGGCTCGTGCTGTTCTTCGCGAGACCTTTATTCCCCCTTCATCTGATGCTGGCAAAACGGGGGAGAAAGAAATGCAAGCTGCTGGAACTCAGCAGAAAATGGGAGAAGCATCTGGTTCAGGAACTCAAAGTTAGCAACAAAGAACCGCCAAATGGAAGGGCAAAGTTAATCCTGCTCACCAAGCTCAAGTCAATAGGAAGAAATAGATTGGCTAGTTTTAGTTCTTGACTTGTAATTTTATTTGGCGTGTTCTTTCCTGTTTAAGCTGACCATCTATATATTTATGCATCTTTCATTCAAACTGATAAATCTTTTGTGATGCTTGCTTACTTATTGTGCTATATGCTGATCTGTCTATATATGAACAAACAAACAAAATTAAAAAGGAACATACTCAGTACTCATTAGCTCTTATACATCCTTACATAAACTCTGATACCTAAACTGTCTATGTATCAAACTGAGTTAACATATGAACTCTTATGAAAGCTGACCTAGGCTCATCTGAATTAGATCTTAGAAGGTCTAGAATTGAACTAAGTCAGTATAGGCATGTCTTACCTTTTACTCGATTAAATCTTAGAAGGTTTAGAGTTAAGTTAAGTCAATAGATGCAACCCTTACGGGCGAGTAACTTCAGAAGAATGAAAGATAATTCAATCATGGGGAATTTCAAAACCGAGTTCCATTAATTAAATATTTTGCCAACATCAAAATGGGGGAGTTTGTTGGAACACCTTTCCACATGATTTTGATTTGACAAAATTATTTAAGTTAATCCGTGATTAAGAGGCAATTAAATTTAAGTGCTTTGATTTAATTGTACTAATATGTTTGTTCAATGTTGAGTATAAGTATAAATGAAAATAGAATTAAAAAGTAAGACAGGACGAAGTCAGCATGAGAATACAACACAAGCTGAGTGGAGTGCAACTCAGCATAATAGAAGAAAAGTCATCTTCAGAACAAATACTTAAAGATGAAGCTGACCAAAGAAGCTGAGTAGAACTCAACCCAGTATCAAAAAAGAGAAGACTTCCTCTAAGCTAATGCTTGCAGACGAAGCTGACCACGGAAGCTGAGTAAGAATATGACTTAGAAACAAAGAACGAAAGCAACATCAATACAGTCAAGCTGAGTGTTCGTCAGGACAGGATGAATGATCCATTTGCTAAAAGACAAGATCCGACAACTGTCTGCACCAATAATAGAAAACTTGGAATTGCACACAGAGTCAATTTCGAGATGCATGGGTCAACTGTCCGTTAGCTAAAAGACGAACTGGCACTAGAAGACGCACCTGCGAGAAGAAGACAAGCCTGACGCCTGCGGAATTCAGACGACAGGATTGGCCTGTAAATCTGAAGTTGACCAGAACAATGTCGCAAGAAAGAGCCGTTTGAATCCAACGGATAATTCCAGATTCAAATGATTGTGTCTTCAGATCTCAACTATAAAATGACAAGTTCATTCTGGGATCCTAAGCCGATTTTGCCAAGAAAAATACAAGAGAAAAAGAGAAAAGATACGAAGCACAATCAAACAAGAAAAAGATCTTACACCAAACTTCCATTTATGTGTAAAATCTAGATTGATTTTGTAACCATCTAAAGTGTTCTTCATCTAGAAAGAACAAGTTTGTATCAATTGTAAAATTGAGAGAGTGGTGCTGAGTACTCGGTTTTAAGTACTCAGCGGTAGAGAAATCTAGGTGTTTGGTTATAGCACTTAGTAGGAGTTGAGTAGACGAATAGAGGAAGTTACTCTTGCATATTCAACTGCCTTGTAAACGGTTTGTGCTCTACCTTTAAAGAGCTCAGTATTGGATTAAGAAAGCCTGGAGGGACTCCGGGGACTGGATATAGGCGGAGAGGCTGAACCAGGATAAGTCGTGCTGAGTAATTTCTAACTCTCTCTCAATATATCTATATATGTGTTGCTTGATTAAATTGCTCAGGATATAAATTGTAACAGCTGACACTGAGTAATCTTGGTGCTGAGTTGGAAGCTGACCTCAAGTGTTAATTCCCAACTCACAAGTAAAACAGTTCTAGTCAGCATCTGACTAAAGATGTCTTACACTTCTCGGCCGTGCTGACCTGAACTAAGTTAAGTTAATTAAAGAATTATATTAAGTCAGCATAATTAAGCGAAAAAAGTTATATTAGTTCCTAACCCCCCCCCCCCCCCCCCTTGGAACTAATCATACGGGACCAACATAGACTTCAAACTAACAAGAAAAGATAAATCAGAAGCTAAAAAATACAGACTAAAATATAAATGGGAGGAGGAAGAAAGAACCGAGACGATTACGGTGGCGGTATTGACAGAAAGCTTGAGAAGAAAGAGCAAGGAGAAGAAGAGAGAAGAGAGTGTAGAGAGAAGGAAGAACCTCTCTCTCCACTATTCAAATTAAAAAAAAAAATAGCTCAATGGTAAGATGCATATAAAAATAGTTGGTGTCCAAGTTAAATGTTACCTTTTACATATATATTTTTTTTAATTAAACATAGGTGAAATATTAATCGAACTGAATCGTTCAGTTGGACCAATTCATGATTAATCCGACCAGTTCAATCCAGTTTATTGAACATAAAAAAAACATCAACCGAATCGAATTTGGTTTGTTCGTGGTAGAACCGGTCAGTCCAATTTGATCATATCCAATTTTCATAACACTACAAAAATGGCCAGTGTTTCCACGCTGTAAAAGCAAATTTAATTTAGGTAAAAATATATAAAAAAATAAATAATGTGTTTTGGTTGATTTGCAAAAACAGTTTACAAACTTAATTATTCCGTCAAAATTATTATCGTGACTATTTATCCTAAAAGAGAGCGATGTGGACTAATTAAAAAAAATGTCTTTTCTTTTAACTGTAAATTCACACAACACAGATTCTTTTTTTTTTTTTTTTAAAATTATACTAAGAATTGTCTTTGCAAATCGACCAAACCACATGCTCTAATTTTATACTTTCCTTTTTAATTTACCAACGAAAATCAATTGCCTCGATGAAATGAAGTAGTTAATTATATATATATATATATATATATATATATATATGTTAATTTGTTAGTTTCTGAGTTTCTACATATTACACTAGTTAGTCCATGTATTTTTAGAAATATATTATAACATCCCCGAGTTTTAATGAAACTAACTACTAAGTCAACCATAAATTTTATATAAAATGACAAGTTTATCTTTATATCACTAATTAATTTTCATATATGTTTAATTAAGTTTTACATGATTTTATTTATCATATTAAGAGAAAACTATAAAAAAAATCTTATGTTTTTGATGGATTAATAAGGACAGTCCTTATGGTTATGTTATAATAATTTAATATTTTAAGTTAAATATATCTTTCGTATAATATTTATTTTATATGTTGTTTATTTTTTGTTTTGGTAGGAACAGGAAAGGAAAAAGACAAACAAAGAACCAGAAAACCTAGCCTGGGATTAGCCTATGGAAGCTAACCCCCACCACATCTTCCATAAGAAAAGAGTGAAGATAATCAGGAGGATGAGAAAAGGTAGTGACGCCCATCATGCTCTCATGCCCAGCAGTCGCCAAACGATCCGCTGCCCGGTTCTGCTTATGGCTGAATTTTATGAAATCAAAGGAAGAGCAAAACCTTCTAATTCCCTTAATAAGATTATGGCTATTTAAACAAATAGCATTTTTTTCGGAAATCATTTCGATAGCCTCAAGGTTGTCAGATTCAACAATTAAATTTTTCAAACCCAGACTCATGGCAAGTTTAAGGCCAGAAAAGATCCCCCAAAGTTCAGCCGAAAAGGACGAACCTAAACCTAGATTCTGAGTAAACCCAGACACCCAGGCACCCCCATCATCTCTCAGAACACCTCCTGCAGCAATCTTACCGTCCTTCAAACAAGATCCATCTGTATTTAATTTCACCACTCCTTCCCTAGGCCTGCACCAACCAAGGAGGTGAACACTCTTCTTCTGGGTTAACCTCGCAAGAGAATCTCCTTTGAAGCTATCAGTAATGTTGAACATTTTTTTCGAGAAGAACTTAATTAAATTAGGAATAGAAATAGTTTTCCTTCCAACGATTTCCTCATTCCTCCACTTCCAAATTTGGTGACAAACAATAGCAAAGAAAATATCACCATGCTCAAGGTTAGCCAACAACTTCCTACTAACTCCATCTGTAAACCAGTCATGATCAGAGTGAGCTAAGAAAGTAGAAAGCAGGTGGTGAGGGAGAACTTTTCTCTACACCTCTTTACTTTTAGTACAGTCCCTAAGAGCATGGCAAATAGTTTCCACATGCCCTATGCATCTGCTGCAAGCACCTGAATCCACCAGATGTTGTCTATTTCTATCCGAGTTAGTGAGCAGTCTGTCCTTAACACCAAGCCACAGAAAGCTCCTAATGCGGTAAGGAATTTTTAAAGCCCAAATGATTTTCTAAACTTCAGAGTGAGGACCCGTACCATTTCGGTTGAAAGCCTCAAAAGCAGACTTGCAGGTATACGCCCCCATTGTTTGTCAATGCCCAACAATGACTATCCCTATCTTCCTCCCTGTTACTTATCTTTACCCCTTTAATCCTTAGGAGCGTATCCAGACTAAAAAAAGATTCAAATTTAGACAAAATCCAATCCCCCTCAGAATCCACCACATCAGCGATCTTCCAATTGCGGATATTACTAGGCGGCGGGGATCTACACACCTCTAATAAAGATTTGCGTCCAATCCAGATATCATTCCAGAAGCTAATGGACTTCCCATTCCCCACCTCCCAACCTATCCCGGAGCAAAACTCTGAAAACACAGAACTGAGGCCTTTCCAAAGAAAAGAACAATTGACAACTCTCTCATTGAGGCCCCCAAAAATCTTATCTTTTCTATATTTACCACAAAGGAGACGAACCCAAAGAGAAGAGGGGAGTTGCCACATTCTCCACAAAAGCTTCATTAATAAAACTTTGTTATTGTCTTTGGCTTGTCTAATCCCCATGCCTCCCATGATTTTAAGTTGGCAAACCTCCTTCCAAGGAACAAGGTGGATCTTCTTCCCCTCCGCCGAGTTCCCCCAAAGGAAACGTCGATTGATCTTATCAAGATCATTAAGAACAGGATCTGGCAATCTACACACTTGCATAATATGATTAGGAGCCGCACTATTGATAGATTTAATCAAAGTAAGACGGCCAGCAAGAGAAAGAGTATTAGCTTTCCAAATGGCACAATTCCCACTAGTTTTGTTAATAATCTCTTTAAAGGATGCTTTAGAGACTCTGCCACTATGGAGAGGGACCCCCACATACTTACCCAACGAATTAGTCAAAGGAATACCAGATATTGCACTTAACCTTTTGCAGACACTCTTACTCATGTTTTTAGAACACAACATCCTGGATTTTTGGATATTGAGCTTTTGGCCAGAAGCAGCACAGAAACAGTTAAGGATGTCCATAACCACACCGATTTGCTCCTCATTCCCTTCCACAAAGATCATAACATCATCTGCGAAGAACAAATGGGTAATCGAAGGGCAGAACCTGTTGATGGAAACAGGGTGGAAATTTCCATTACCCACAACCTCTTGGATCAGGTGAGACAATCTTTCCACTGCAATAACAAATAAGAAAGGGCTCATAGGGTCCCCTTGACGGATGCCCCGGGAGGGAGTAAACTCCTCCGACATATCTCCATTGATCAGAACCTAAAAGACAGGAGAAGAAATGCAGACCTCGATCAAACTCCTCCAGTTATCCGGGATGCCAGCTCTCTTCATACTATCTAGAAGAAAATTCCAGTTTAAACGGTCATAAGCTTTCTCCAGATCCAGCTTAAGAGCCACAATACCTTTCCTACCCTTCTTGATTTTCATGGAGTGAACCATCTCCTAGGCAATAACGACATTATCCATCATTTGTCTGCCAGGAACAAAACTGCCTTGATTCTGGCTGATAATATCAGGAAGAATACCCAGGAGCCTACTAGCCACAATTTTTGTAATAGCTTTGTACAACACATTACACAGACTAATAGGCCTCATTTGTAAAAAGGAGGAAGGTTTTTCAACTTTCGGAATCAAGACCAGAAGAGTTTTATTCACAAGCCTAATATCTTCAGTACCACTGAAAACTCCTTTAATAAAACTATAAATACCTTCCTTCACGATATCCCAATGCTTGTGGTAAAAACAGGCAGGAATACCATCAATCCCAAGGGCTTTGGTGGCTCCAATACTAGAGAAGGCCATATTAATCTCTTTCTGGTCAAAAGGATGGAAAGCTTCCCGAATCGTTTCCTCATCCAAACTAGGAAACGAAGTCCTAGAAAGAGCTTTATCCAGATCCACACTCTCCTCTTTGAATAAGTCTTTATAAAAATTAAGGGCCAAGCGACAATGTCCTCATCCTCATAGACCCAGTCTCCATTTGAATCTTTGATAGCATCAATCTGATTCCTCTGCCTTCTAATAATAGTAGAAAGGTGGAAAAACCTGGTATTGCGATCTCCATCTTTGATCCAAGTCTTCCTTGATTTCTGATACCAAAGAAACTCTTCCTGCCTCAACACAGCTTCTAATTCTTTCTAGAGAGATCTAAGAAGATAATTCAAACTATGATCAAATCTAATCTCCAAATTCCGTTGAATGCCTTCGATTCTGCTTAAAAGTTTATTCTTCCTTCTGATAATATGGCCAATGAGAACATTGGAGTGGGGCTGCCAATTCTCCTGAACAAAGTTCTTAAACTCAGGGTGAGATTCCCAGGCCACCTGGTACCTGAAAGGTCTATCCCCTTTAGGCCGATGGTTTTTAACCAAATTAACTAAAATAGGACAGTGATCAGAGTGACGGAAAGGAAGATTTAACACTTTCACTTTGGGAAAACTACAGATAGCCGCCATATTCGTATAAACTTTGTCCAAACAAACAAAAACATTATTGCGTTTCTAAGTAAATTTATGACCAGCAGCTCCCAGATCTGAAAGCCCACATAAATCCATATTCTGCTTATGGTTAAGACATCTGTTAACATAGTGGTTCCCACCCCCTCTTTGATCGCTCATAAGGCCAATGTCATTAAAATCCCCTGCCACAAACCAAGCTTCCAAAATACTTGTACTCATAGTATACAGAACCTCCCACAACCTTTTACGATTGGCCAAGATAGGATCAGCATAAACAAGGGTGATAAAGAATGGTTTATTACCAGGATAACTGACCTTACTGTGAATAAATTGTTTATCTATACTGATAATGTCAATATGAACACGATCTGGCTTCTAGAAAAACCAAATCCCCCCAGCCCAGCCAGTAGCCTCCGATCTGACACAATTCCAGTTTCTAAACTTTCTAACCACCTCATCTACTTTACTACCACTGATCTTGGTTTCCAGCAAAGCAAAACAAGAAGGGTTAAATTGCTTAATTAAATCTTTAACATGGATATGGGTAGCCTTACTAGCCGCACCTCTAACATTCCATATAAAAAATCCATCAAAAAGCCAGACTACTGACCATAGGCCCACCAACCTAAACCATGTATTTATTTGGGGCTCCTGAGAGCCTTGAAGAGGTACCGGCCGACCCCCTTTTGTCCCAAACATCCAAAGAGCTATGGTATGTTTCTGATTACCCTTAGGTTTTTTCATATTCATTTTATTGACCCCCATAGCCTTTGCATTTGAATTATCATTAAAGATTTTCGGGGTACTAACCTCATTAAGCTTCTTCTTCCCAAATGAGGCATGATTTTGGCTCTCCAAGGCAACAGCTTTGGACTCAAACAGAGGGTTAACAGTCTCCACTTTATTGGCCTCCGGCTTAACAGATTCTAACCCTGGCATGCTTAGCTCCATATGCTCGTTTGAATGGTTAGAACCCTGAGCATCCTCAATAGACAGAACCCCAAATCTAGATCCAGAACAGAGGGTCGATTCCTTACCAGGACCAACTTTCTTATTGGGAGGGCTCTCCTTGATCTCGGGGGCAATCTGGAGAGAAATCATCTCCTTACTAATGTCAGGAGGACGGTTCTGGACAACAGATGCCCGAGTCCTCCGCCTACCCGACCTCTTAGCCAGCATCCAGGGTCCAAAGTTCCTCCCTTCACCTCGAATCTCCTCTTCTCTCTCTTTATCAGCCACTATAACCTCTTCGACCAGCTTCTCCCTCTTAGGACACCCTTCATACGTATGGCCAAACATACCACACTCATAGCAAATATTATGAATGCCTTCATATTCAATATAGTAAACCGAATTCTGAACACGGAATTTAGACAAAAGAGGCTTAGCAAGATCGATATCGATACAGACCCTGGCAAACTTACCTCTTGCTGCCCCAATGGTGGTTTTATCCACATGGTGAACTTTCCCCACAAGACCACCAACTTTATTAAGAAAGCTTTCATTATAGTACTCAATAGGTAAGCCCGGGAATCTTACCCAAGTTAGAATCCTATTAACAGAACAATCATGAGGATTAAAATTAGGTACCCATGGCCTTAATGCCAGAACGTGATTAGAGATAATATACGGGCCACCATTAATAACAACATTAAAGTCCTCCGCCCTGGTGAATTTGATGACATAATAGTCATTCTCTAAGTCAGTAATGGTGACTTTTTCTTTTTTAGCCCACTGCGCCTGGATTCTCTGGACTGCCGGCCCACCCTCCTGGACTGCCGGCCCACTCCCTCGGACTGCCGGCCTGCTCGCCTGGGCAGCCAGCTCGCCCTCCTGGTCATGCGCCATCTCCGATCATCGCTCCCCTCCCATCGCCAACGGTATCTCCGCTTTCATGCCGCGCACTCCGCTCGCGGTCCACGCACGCCTCCACCACGGCAAATCCACCGAAGCCCCCCTGGCAGATCCAGCCGCACCCTCAACTCGACAACCTCCTTCCTCTTTCTCCCCCGCCAACCCTACCGACCCGCCACTCCCCTTCCCTTCCTCTCTATCCGCCCAGAAACGGCCCCCTAGGTGCTCCCCCGACGCCGCCCTGGCTCTCGCCCTCTCCCTAGAGCGATCCCGCTCCTTCATCGGCACAGACGGAAACCAAATCGGACAAAAACTGCACACAAACGTCGGTCACACACAGAACCCACGCCAATCGCCCTGGAGACAAATTCATTTATGTGTTGTTTATTGATTAATAATTGATTGAATAAAATATAAATAAAATAGTTATTATTTTAATTTAATCAGTAAAATTAAAATTTATATCATACAATTTAAATTTAGTATATTTACTATTTCAGTAAAAAAAATTATAATTTATCCGATTGTTTGGCTCGAGGTTTGTCAAATACCATTTAAGTAGGTTCTTAGTTACTTTTTTTTTAAATTTACGCACAATGCGCTTACATTAAAGAAGAAAGAAAAATCTCCACCAGACCCGGATCTGATTCGAACCCATAACTTCCCTAGTCATATGTAAGCTCTCAACCACTAAACTAAGAGCTTCACCACAAGTAGGTCTTTAGTTACTTAACCCAACAACAATTGGTTTAACAAAAAATAGTTAAAAATTATACTATTGTTTCTTTAATATATATTAATTTATGTAATTTAAGGTAGATAGATAAATTTATTATTTTATTTATAATTATGTATTATAATGAATTTTTTAATATATTAAATTATATAAATAATGGTATGTAAATTATAAGAGGGCGAGCCTTGGTGCAACGATAAACTTTGTTGTCGTGTGATCAAGAGGTCACGAGTTCGAGTCTTAGGAGCGGCCTCTTGCCAAATAAAATTGGCAGGGGAAGGTTTAGCGGGGACGCGTAGTGCGACCGGACCGCCCTTTTTTTTAATGGTATGTAAATTATAAATACCCCATAAACTAAAATACTATTATATGCAAAATAGATTCATTATAATTTAAATTAAAATATTATATTTTTAAAAATTTCATTACACATTTTTAATTACAAATACATTAATAATATAATATTATAATTAATGTTTGTAATAAAATGGTAAATGTTTTCAATATTAATTTTATGGTATTTATTTTGAATCTTCTCTACTCATTTCGTGATTTTTTTCTTTACTAAACCTCCTCTCTATGTTTTTATGGTATTTATTTGTTTTAAACAGGTTCATAAATCAATTTAAATTTAAAAAAAAAACAATGTCAAAAATCTTTTACAGTTGAATTAATGTATTTTAAAATGCACCAATTAATGTTGGCTTTTGAGTGTTTTAGAGTCTTTTAAGTTAGCGATCTTAAATTTAGAGGTATACACAGATAGCTTTCATGATGATTAAAGTATATCATATTTCAAGTTGTGATCAAATCTATATATAATATAAAACAGTAACGATGGAGCTGATGTGTCACTTCATTATTTTTTACTGATAAAAACTATAATATAATATATAATATATTAATTTTAATTATATTATTATATTTATCTATAAAAAAATTAAATGTGAAAATAAAATAATAATATTTAATTTATATAGCCAGGGGAGGATGCAGGGGGTCAACCCCCCATTCATCCCATTAAAAAAAAAATTTAAATCCAAAAATAAGGGTCAAAGTGCAAAAATACCCCTAATGTTTTGGGTCAGGAGCAATTTTATCCCTAACATCTAAAATCTAAAATGGTACAGTTTTATCCCTAATGTTGGAAGCCACGAGCAATTTAACTCCTAACGTTGATAAATTGGGTCAATTTGAGAAATAATTCATCAAACTGTCTTCTCGGTCATGAATAATAGTGTCTGAAATTGATCCAATTTATCAACATTATGGGTAGAATTGGTACAAAATTACAAAATTGATATGCAATTGGTGCAAAATAAAGAAAAAAATGACTGTATTTTATAATAGTGTTTGAAATTGATCAAATTTATCAAAGTTAGGAATAAAATTGCTATTGGCTACAAACATTAGGGGTAAAATTGCACCATTTTAGATGTTAGGGGTAAAATTACACCTGACCCAAAACGTTAGGGATATTTGATGCGTAACAACCCGAGAACCCCGGAAATGGATGATTATCCGTCGGAAACATTATAATTTACGTTTTTTATAAAAAAAACATGAAAATAATGCATGACAATTGAACGATTTTGCATTCTTCGTCACCAAAAATTGAACAATTTTGCATTTTTTGTCATAAAAAATTGAACAATTTTATATTTTTTGTCTAAAATTTTTTTACGTAGAATTTTGCCCCCCTCCTTCAAATCCTGGATTCACCACTTTATATAGCACCTTTATATCATTAATTGTAATTATTAAATTATATTTTTATTAATATTTATATATTAAGATGAATCCGTGCATTGCACGGGTAAAAAAAACTAGTAATGAAGTACAATTTTTCAAAATAAAAATAAAATTAAATGAAGTACAAAAAAAATTCGTATATAAAAGAGAACTATTAACATTACAACTACAATCCAATCCTATTAAAAAAGAAAAGAAAAGAACTAGCAATCCAATTCCACAATAAATAAAAATTAGCAATCAAATTTTACAGGTAAACCAAAAAAAAAAAAAAAAAAAAAAAAACTTGAAATGGCAAGTTTGGAAGTATCAAATTAAATTAGGGTCCAACAACATCACAATCCACAACACGATGAGGATACACAACATTATCATACAGAAGTCCAGCAAGCGTTGCCCCTAATAAGGGCCCAACCCAGTACACTGCTTGATTTTTGAACTTTCCGGCTGCAACAGCAGCTCCAAATGCGCATGCTGGGTTCATTGATCCGCCTGAAAAAGGTCCTGATGCCAAAACATTGGCTCCTGCCATCAACCCAATCATCAACGGTCCAATTCCTCCGACCACACTTCGCCGGTTATCTCCCGCTGCATATACGCAATATACTAAACCAAATGTTAACACTCCTTCCAGAAAAGATGCTCCAAACCCTGTCATCTCTTCTGCTATTTTATACGTTGGAATACTCTGCAAATTTCAATTCTAAAATTATGCCAGAAATTCGTAATTAGGGCTAGAATATGATTTAGAGAAATATTCAAAATCAAAGTAGATCACAAATCTGTTGACATGTACATAATATAAGACGATTTTGATATGATTACCCGAAATTGACATCCCTAATTCATAATTCAAAACGATAGGAATGAAGAAATTTAGTTTTACTAATTACTTGTCCAACTGCGAGGAGTTGCAAGAGAAGACAAGCCATGACAGAGGCAATCATCTGAGAAGTCCAGTAAAATAAAGCAGTGGGAACGCTAATGTGGCCACCGACGGCCATGCTGAATGTTACCGCAGGATTCACATGTCCACCGGAGATGTTGCCGGCGATGTAGACAGCCGATGAAAGTGCAAAAGCAGTCGCAACTGCAACTATTACAAGATTCGACGGATCTGCTCCTGGCATCAATTTCCCTACACAATCAATTACCAAAATTGTTCGACGAATCGATAACGATAATGAGAAAAACGCATTATAATAAAGATGAAGGAATTGAAGACATACGAGAAGCCATGGCAGATCCGACGACTGCAAATACGTAGAAGAAAGTAGAGATGAACTCTGCAAGATAAGATCTCCAAGCACCAGCAGTGACTGATTGCTCGAAACGGGCAAATAAAGCGGCCGGAGGCATTTTGTTGAAGCAAATTGCATGAATAGAGATATTGTAATGTGTTTTGATTTAGAAGATGGAGAGAATTGAAAGAATTTTTTGTTACTGGTTTTCTCAGATGTATATATATATGGTATGCCAAGGGATGCAACCATTCGTGGGAAAGGATTCAGATTGAAAATTCAAAAATGGAAAATGAAAAATAACTGCTAAATGATACGTGGCTGCACTGCAGATGTTGGTTTTGACTGTTAGCATTTAACAATAATCATCAATTAATCATCACAAGTAATAACACTCCTTATCCGGTCAATATTGGAAATGAGTTTCGTACTGTCAAGCATTCGGTTTTTCATATCAAATGTAGGACTTTCCATACATATTTTGACGCGTTTAATATGGATCCACATATATTATAAAAGACCCTACTATTTTAATTATTACGTGAAGTCACACTACACGTATCCAAATATGAATTGAGGGTCCTTCAAATAACATGTAAGACTGGATGCTTAATATAAAAACTCTTTTCGTACACATTGGTCTACTTGATTTAGCTTTAGAATGTCTTACATGTCATTTTAGTTGTTCTTTTTCCTAAGGCTTAATACATCATTTGTCCCTTGAACTTGTCTAAAAAACTTGATTGCCCCCTGAACTTTCAAAGAGTCCCGATATCCCCATGAACTTGTATAAAATGTTCAGTTAACCCTCTAAACTTGCGTAAAATGTAATCAATTGATAACTCGGTCGCAAAAAAGTAAGTTAAATGCGGAAGATGGATTCCACGCATCTTAGAACGTTATTACATAATTAAAAAATGAATTAAAAATGAAGTTATTACTTGCTCAACTATACAACCTGTCTTCTCTAATATTAGAACTACATATCCCGATTTTGGTCGTTTTACTTTTTTTTAAGACTCGTACAATACATCTTCCGTATGTAACTTACTTTTTTGCAACCAAGTGATCAATTGATTACATTTTAATGCAAGTTTAGGGGGCTAATTGAACATTTTATGCAAGTTTAAGAGGCTATCGAGACACTTTGAAAGTTTAGAGGGTTAATCAAGCTTTTTGGATAAGGTCAGGAGACAAATGATGTATTAACCCCTATCCTAATTTCTAAGTTTCATTTCCAACCTTTTATATTTAGTATGATGCTTACATATTTAGTATGATGCTTATACCTTTTTAGGATGATGAAGCAGAAAATTAATCCAATGGTGAAAACCACACTAAGTAACGGTACTTTGTAAAAAGCAAAGTAACCACAGCGGACACCAATATTTCTTATCTACTCGACAGATTTGAAATTTAATTAACTTAACTTTTATTTATAGATGGCGTGTAAATTTCATTTTAAATTTTTGTTGCCTTAGAAATGGATAAACTTACCTTACCTGATCTTTTAGTTTAGGAACAAAAATCTATTTCTTTTCTTTTACATATAAAAGAGGAACCCAAGGCTAAAGCACACAAAAGGGATGCGAACCATTCTTTGAGGAGCAACATTAAGAGATGTGTGGTACGTGCAGAAATAACATAATGAAATAAAAAAAAAAAAAATAAGGAGAAAGTAATAGAATGACTCTGAATTTCTTTATGTGTTTGTTTCGGTTTCACAATGAGAATGATATATTCTAGAGTTGTATTTTTTACAATAATTTCTATACACGCATGTGCCTATATTAATAAATTAATTACATTTAAATATAATGAAAATTAATTTATTCAACCATTAAAATCAAAAGACTATTAAACAAAGGAAACTGAAATAAAATAAATCAAGGAAAATGCATAGACATTTTTTTTTTCAAAAAAGAAAACAATCATTTTAAAATAATTAAAAATAAATACAAAAACTGAATAATATGATAAAAAAACATTTGTCAAAAATATTTTTATGGATAAAAAAATAAAAACAAATAGGTATAAGGATCAAAAGTAAAATTAGTCTAGAGATAAAAAAATATAAATAGATAAATATAAAGATCAAAACAAAATCAAAAAGGAAAATTTAGACAAAAATATTTTTTGAGGGAAAAATAAAAAATATATAAGTATAAGGATCAAAAGTGAAATTAATCTAAGAATTAAAAAAATAAAAATAAATAAATATATGGACCAAAATAAAAATAAAATTTTATAAGGAGAGTACGTGTTCAAATTAGTAAGAGGGGGGAAAGGGAATGAAAAACCTCAGAGGGTTTTAGGGAATGAGATTAGAGGAATTTGGGGTAAATCCAAAATTAAGAGAGAGCAAAGGGAATTATTGAATTAAAAAAATAAACACCAAGAAAATGAATGAAACGTCTTCTTTTCCTTACCATTTTCTTGAAAGCCTCAAAACAAACGCCTCCTAAAATAGTATACTAGTTTTACCGACGACTTTTTTATGGGTAAATTATATATTATGTGAGCTTTACTGATTTACTTGATATCACTGCTAAACTTCAAAACATAGTATACAAGTTATTTAATATTATAACTGCTAAATTTTAATTAACTCAATCAAATGACCATACATGGGAGAAAATCTATCATTCCCATTTTAGTGTCCCCTTCCATGTTCCTTCCATAAAAAATGATCCATTTTTTTTGTGTGGATCCTTTTGATTCATAAAATATATTATTTTAATTAAATTGGGACCACTTTGTGTGAGGTACATACAAGGGATACTGAAACAACAGATTTCTCCTACTAAATATGGCCTAAAAAAGATATATTCAATAATTAAATTGTTTAGAACCATATTTATTATGTAACTACTTTTTAATTTTCTAAAATCACAATTTTTGAAGTTTCTTATCTCTAAAGATTCACTTTGCTCTCAACTAAACCACAATGGAAAAAATTGAAGAATTAAAGTTTTCTCCTTAAACTCTGAAGTATTCTAGGTATACTTACTAATTCTCCTAAAACTCTTGTTGATCATTTTTATTGTTCTTAAATAATATACTGACTTTGACATCAGAAACTGTTTCTGCCGATCCAAACGGCACCTCACAGGGAAGAGATTCTGACCAAGGAAGTTTACACAATTATTCAGTCACTAACAGTTAAATTTAAACTTATTAAAATTTTAGAGTATGGTCAACATTCTTTGAGGAGCAACATTAACATTAGGACGTGTGTGGTTCGCGCAGAAATAACATAATGAAATCAAAAAATGGAAATAAGGAGATAGTAATGGAATGACTCTGAATTTCTTTATGTGTTTGTTTCAGTTCCACAATGAGAATGATATATCACAGAGTTGTATTTTTTACAATAATTTCTATACACGCATGTGTCTGTATTAATAAATTAATTACATTTAAATATAATGAAAATTAATTTATTCAACCATTAAAATCAAAAGACTATTTTTACCAAAAAAAAATCAAAAGACTATTAAACAAAGAAAACTGAAATAAAATAAATCAAGGAAAATGCATAGACATTTTTTTTTTCAAAAAAGAAAACAATCATTTTAAAATAATTAAAAATAAATACTAAAACTGAATAATATGATGAAAAAATATTTGTCAAAAATATTTTTCTGGATAAAAAAATAAAAACAAATAAGTATAAGGATCAAAAGTAAAATTAGTCTAGAGATAAAAAAAATATAAATAGATAAATATAAGGATCAAAACAAAACCAAAAAGAAAAATTTAGACAAAAATATTTTTTGAGGGAAAAATAAAAAATATATATATATAAGGATCAAAAGTGAAATTAATCTAAGGATTAAAAAAGTAAAAATAAATAAATATATGGACCAAAATAAAAAATAAAAATAAAATTTTATAAGGAGAGTAAGTGTTCAAATTAGGAAGGGGGGGGATGGAAAATCTTAGAGGGGTTTGGGTAATGAGATTAGAGAAATTTGGGATAAATCCAAAACTAAAAGAGAGTAAAGAGAATTATTGAATTAAAAAAATAAACACCAAGAAAATGAATGAAACCTCTTCTTTTCCTTACCATTTTCTTGAAAGCCTCAAAACAATCGCCTCCTAAAATAATACACTAGTTTTACCGACAACTTTTTTATGGGTAAAATATATATTATGTGAGCTTTACTGACGATATCACTGCTAAACTTCAAAACATAGTATACAAGTTATTTAATATTATAATTGCTAAATTTTAATTAACTGATGTCCCTTGTTGAGTGTTCCCTTCCCTCTCCCCAATTTATTTAATTACAAGTGTCAATTTAATTAGCACTTAATTCTAATTTATGAACTCTGTTAACGTTTAACAACCTATCTCCTTCCTTCAGCACCAACGCGTCTCTTCAAGTTTTTCTTCAATTAACAAAGTTCTTCCTCTTCCGGTTGCGATTTCTTCTCAATTTCGATTACATTTTCATTCTCTTCCGATTACATGTTTATTTCTCTTCTGATTTTGTATTTTTATTAATGAATTTTCTTTCTCTTCTCCTCCTAGTTGAACCCAATTCTCTTCCAATTTTTCTTCAGAAAATTATTAGTTTGAAACGATGTAATTACAACTGTTTTTTTATGTCAAATTTTAGGGGAAGTTGTTCATTATGCTTCTTGCTAATGATTTCTGAATCGGAGAAATAGGAAGGAAAAACTCTATTAAAAATCAGAACCTGAAGAAAAGTAGAATAGGAAGAAATTGGAATTAAGAACTCTGTAAAAATTCAAAACCTGAAGAAAACAGAATTTTGGAAGAAATCAGATGGAAGAACTCAGTTAAATATCAAAATTTGAAGAAAACAGAATCTGAAGAAATCCGAAGGGACAACTTTGTTAAGAATAGGAAGAAAAATTCAAAAGAAAATATGTTGAGGAGAAGAGACCTTTTTGGTGCAGAAACTTAACAGAGTTAACGTTAGAGTTGGTTAACCATTGATAGAGTTGGAATTAAAATTAGATGCTGATTAGGATTAAATAGACACTTGTAATTAAATAAATGGGGGACATGGAAGGGGACACTCAACAAGGGACATCAGATTTTTATCCCATTTCAGTGTCCATTTCCATGTTCCTCCCATAAAAAGTGATCCATCTTTATTGTGTGAGTCCTTTTGATTCATAAAACATATTATTTTAATTAAATTGGGACCACTTTGTGTGAGGTACATACAAAGGATACTGAAATGGAGACAACAGATTTATCCTACCATTTATGGCCTAAAATAGATATGTTCAATAATTAAATTGTTTAGAACCATATTTATTATGTAACTATTTTTTTACTGTATTTTCTAAAATCACAATTTTTGAAGTTTCTTATCTCTAAACATTCACTTTGCTCTCAACTAAACCACAATGGAAAAAAATTGAAGAATTAAAGTTTTCTCCTTAAACTCTGAAGTATTCTAGGTTACTAATTCTCCTAAAACTCTTGTTGATCATTTTTATTGTTCTTAAATAATATACTGACTTTGACATCAGAGACTATTTCTGCCGATCCAAACGGCACTTTACAGGGAAGAGATTCTGACCAAGAAAGTTTACACAATTATTCAGTCACTAACAGTTAAATTTAAACTTATTAAAATTTTAGAATATAGTTATTAAAATTATCATAACTCTTCGATCTAATAAGTCTAAATTTAGAGGCCACAGATCAAATTCAAAAATGAACGGAAAAAAGTATAAATGCTTTAAGCTATTTTATTCTTTTATTATATGAAAAAAATAATAATCTTAATTTGAATAAGAAGAGCTGCATAAAAAGAATAGAGCATTACAATGAAATTAATAAAGGATAAAATCTAAGGGATGCAGAGTATAAACTTGAGGAAGTGAAAACACGCAGTAGTTTGGGGGTGGGGTGTCTTCATCCTTGGCATGTCATCATCCATATCATAGTATTTATGTGTACGTGGGAGACATGTCCTTGATGTGTATGAGTCTTCACATGCAGCATCATCATCATCATAATCTAGAATTCCAGTTCCCATTAAATAATCTATGTAAGAATCAGATTCATCCATCGATATTATTCTCTTCGTTTGGCGGTACAACAAAATCAGAGTTAGCTTAATTAGCTTATATATAGAACTTAGAAGGAAGGGGTCAATTGATGTCCGACAAGGAAAAGGACACCATTATTTGAAGGTTTGGGTTTCTATATCTACTTCTAAGATAACTTCAATCCTAATGCATTAAGGAATCAACTATTTCTAGTTATTTTATTAATATATAATTGTCGTATTTATGTGGGAAATTTATAAATTTAAGACTCCCTTATTTAATATTTTACAAAAACTTCTATCACATTTTTACAAAATATAATTATTGTTTTATAACTGAAGGTCCAATATTTTTTTTTTTTACTGCCAAAATTGTATATTCTAACTAGAATTGTACAAAAAAAAATCAAAAATCTAACCCATATATTTTTATTCCAATTTGGATTCAACCTAATTTAATGTATATAATATTATATTTATTTTAAATTACATTGATGAGGTATGTGGACAGTGGGCTGGCAAGCCCAACAGGCCCACCTATACAGTCTAGCTTTCTTTACAAAGCCTTGTACCAATACAGTCTAAGATTTGCTCATTCACCGTTAGATCTAGGTTTATTAGAATCCTAAGGTGGAGATTCAAAGCATCTTGAGGCTTAGATTTAATAAGCCTATATCTAATGGTGAATAAGCAAATTCACTTGCTCATTAAGATGCATGTGAAAATTACTGTGTACCAATATTTTTGCGCCCACAAGAACTAGGGACAGGCTCGTAATAAAACCAAACAGTCTCTTTGGATCAAGAACTAATAAACCAAACCGTGGTTTATTAGTTGTGGGTGTTACTTGTTACCAAAACGTTAACTCACCAGAGGCGAAAGGAGATTTGATTATCAGTTTTGAAAAATCACAGAATATATTGTCTGCAGATGTTTCCGTACTGATTTCTGCGTAAGATATTAATTAAAATATGATTGATTGGTCACATTCTTGCAAGAGCCAGCTTTTGACCAGTTTTTTTTAATTGCAGGTGCACGGACAATAATCAATTTCCAAAAAATCTGCTGCAGACTACTTCAAGATCACATTTTACATAAATGCTAAAAAAAAAAACTTCAGGCATCAATTTTGAGTTTGAGCAAAGGCGGAGGAAGAGGCAGCAGCCTCTTCACTGGCCGAACCTCCGTCTTGAATAGAAGAAAAGAAAGCTTGTCCGCCGAGAAATACACAAATCCCCCACTCGAATGTGTCACAAATGATCCAAAACTCTTCCCCACTATACAATGCCATGCCGGTCCGTACACTGAATCAAACTCCTGTATAACAAAACATGGTTCAATCAGGCGCGGAGATGCTCGTGTCACGTTAGATCACCCAACTCCGGGAGAAAATTTAAATTTGCTCAAATCAATTTCTAAGTACAAATTTTGTAAGAAAAGTTAAAGTCCGCCCCCAATTTTTATAAGCAATATCAAGAAATAATTACCTTCTTGAGAGACATGGCAATCTGAGTAGGATTAAGTTTGTTGTCGAGAACTGATCTGGTGCACCGAAACGCCCTCTCCTGCATTGCGGTGGGCATCTCGGCTGATCTGAGGCGGACATTCAAATCAACGGCTATAGCTGCTAGCTTTGCCTGATTAGGAGGCGGAGCCCTAGGCCTAACCATGGGAAGGAGTGGCGCCGGTGGTGGAGGACATTGCATCCGAACAATTTCTCTGGTCTTTGACAGTCGTTTCCTCCTACCATTCTCGGAGTTTGGTCTCTCCATATGCTCAAACAAGTCCAAGCCCTGGGGAAAAAAGAGAGAGAGAGAGAGAGAGAGAAGAGAGAGACAGGTTTTTTGGAGGGAGAGAAAATAAGAGAAATGGAACAATTGTATTTGGTTGGTAGCAGATATGTTTGAACTTTCATGTTTGACTGACGTATTCTCTAAATATATTGTCCTTCTCTGTCAAATAATGAGCTAATTTTGAATATCTGATTGTATAAAATTGTGATAAATAAGAATATTTGGGGTTAAAGATGGGTAAAATGTTCTTTCGAAAAGAGATAAAGTGAAAAAACTCATCAAATCGAGCATTTTCAAATTAGGTTTATGCAACTAATAAACTCTTTCTCGAATCTCTCTTTCACCAAACACCCATATTAAATGTTTGACTATTCAAAACATTTAAAGTGGCTCAAATTTTAATTTTACTTTAAAAAACTATTTACCAAATAAAACCACTAACTTTTTAAGTTTGATACTTTATTTTTTTATATCGCTATGAATAGTTTTTTGGAATTTCCTTCCTTAGCCCGAGGTGAGAATAATAACTAGTCCGAGAAAGAGGTACAGATGTCAATTCCAATAGTTAAGTTAGCAAATGTTGAAAAAGTTTGAAGATAATCAAAGTATTGATGGTTGTTGTGTTTACATACCTTATATATCAATATACATTTTATATTTATATCGACAGCCAAGAGTAGTCGTCATCGTTCTAGGAGTTTCCCCTAATGAGTTACCGGACACGTATTCTCCATCAGTTGGCTCTGTCATGATCAAACCGTGTTGTCATCATATGGTGCACCCTACCATGTAGTAAGCATGTTGCCAGATGTTCTCGTTTCATTGGGTCTAAAGCTTTCGGACCCATGAAGTGTCGGCCGGTGCACTTTTGCCTTTGTCCCATATCCCTTGTGCAACTGTTTAACTTGATCCAACAGTTGTTCCTCCTTAACCATGCGGTCATTGGGACGAGCGGTGGAGATTCTTCACGTGGCTGAAGGGTAATGTTCGCATATTTAGATAATATCCATTTTTCCAGATCGGAGAATTCCCTTAAATCTTTCGAATTCGAAAAGTAATATTGATCCACGTGTAAATATTTCTTAGCGCATCACTTTAATAGTTTTACAATATTTAATAGTTTTAGTTTATAATATTCAACCCTTATTTTATGTAGCGTAATTTTCAATTTCATCAAACAACACTTAAGTTTTTTATTTCAAAATCAATTTTTTTTAATATGTGTGATGTTTTTTTATTAAAAAAAAGTTTAAGGAGAGAAGGGTAATTCTACCTCCAAACCAGAAAAGTCTCGATAAGATCATAGAAAGAGTTTACACAATGTTTCATATATAAAAAATCCAATAACAGTAATGAGAATCAAACTCAGGCGGGATGCCATAAGAATCGTTTCTTTACCATATATGTGTAATATAACCATAATAAAACAATAAAAATCTTATTTTAAACATTGAAATATAAGAGCAACATGTTTTGAATTAAATTAGGCCTAATATATTTGCTCTATGAACTTGTCTAAAAAGTTTGATTGGTCCCCTGAACTTTCAAAGTGTCTAAATAGCCCCCTCAACTTGCATAAAATGTTCAGTTAGCCCCCTGAACTTGCGTAAAATGCAATCAATTGATCACTCGATCGCAAAAAAAAGTAAGTTAAATGCGGAAGATGTATTCCACGCATCTTATAATGTCATTACATAATTAAAAAATAGATGAAAAATGAAGTTATTGCTTGCTCAACTATACAAATTGTCTTCTCTAATATTAGAAGCGTATATCTCGATTTTGGTCATTTTACTTTTTCTAAGACTCGTGTAATACATATTCCACATTTAACTTATTTTTTTGCAATCGATTGATCAATTGATTACATTTTGTGCAAGTTCAGGGGGCTAACTGAACATTTTATGTAAGTTAATGGGGCTATCAGGACACGTTGAAAGTTCATGGGTCAATCAAATTTTTTGAATAAGTTTAGGGGCCAAATGATATATTAAGCCATTAAATTAAATGGTTTTTAGAGATTTCATATATGTTAGAATAAAAAAAAATTAGAAGTTGAAGGTAAATTCCCTTATGGTTTCCCCCATCTACACAAACACTCAATTTACTCTAGAAATAATGGAGCTCATAATACCAAATGCTAATTTATTAGATGGGGGTTCCGATTATGAGAAAGAGACAAAAAAGAAAAGAGAAAGAGCATGTCCTTATTTAGCGATTTGGTGGGTAAAAGATACGTTCAGGTACGGCCACAGGACAGACTGCCCAACACCTATAAAGCTAGCCCTATTAAATAATAGAACGTGGGTAGGGAATCAGGGCCTCTTCCAGGCAATCCTTTTGCTTCAGCTCCACGAATGACATCACTGTTATATACTAATACATGATTTTTCATTTCTGGCTCTGGGCAGGGCCTACTCCACCATCATAAATTGAGAGGAGTTCACCAAAAAGGATTAGAAAAAGTTAAAAGGGAAACAAATTATTTGAGTAGGAACATATAGTTCATAAAAGTTAGTGCTTTTACCTCATTTAATTTGAAGAGTTCACAATTGAATGGTAAATAGAAAAAAATTTGATGTTCATCATATAAATGAGAATAAAAGGCTGTGATTTGATTTGGGTTCAAAAGCATAGGTAATGTATTAAATTTTTTGGATAAGGGTTAATTCTGTAAAATGAATTTTAACCCTCTTCCGAGGCAAGGATCGGGGCCGGTTTGGAGAGTGTAGAAAATGTGACGGCACAAGACCTTCAAATTTTCAAATAGTACAACAACAAAAAAAAAAAATATATATATATCAATAGAACACACTCAAATCACTGGAGAGCACCCAAATACCCCATCCAATATTTAAACATCTAGTGAATCCCCAAACCAATGGCTGCATACTACTAACATAAAAAGCAAAATATGATACTTAATTGCATACGAAATTCCACAAGGTGAATACATTTAAAAGATACACCAAAAAGATAGGGTAGATACAAGTAAAATATACCGAGGTCTATTTGTCAAAATTCATAAGCCAAGATCCTGACCCCCACAAACAAGTATCACCCGGCCCCTAAAGATTCAAACATTCTGATGGTACATTCACATCAACAGCGTTTTTTTATCTATAAAGATACTGCCTACAACTAGTATTTTCCATATCAGTTTTTCTTATTAATTGGACTGTGTTTCGCCTAATTTTGGGTTCACAACGCTTGCATCTCTAAGTTGGTGCCTTTTTCAGAGGATGGTTCGATTTGGATATCTCGATTTTCGCTGGTAGAGCTCATCTCTTGGACAGGAGGAGGATTGACAATGGTCATTGGCATGGCAAAGTTATCCGATAAGCGGCTTTTCATCTCTCTGTGCTCCTGGCATATAGCACACCAATGCATGCAGCAGTGCACCATACATGGATCACATGGTGAATTCTGCAATCCACAAGAACATATCAGCAAATTGTGAGTCCAGAATACTTTGAGCTGAGTAACATACTAGACTTCTGTTTTGGATCACAGGAAGGCATCAATTTATGGAACACCCATATGAATTCAAATTAGTAATTTGATCCAAAGAGTATGCATTAGAGTCAATAAATGATATGATAACCAGTGTGCACATACTGTGTTACCAGGCTATATTATACTATGAACAATGATAGATGTATATATCATGCACCTCATCACAGTATTCATGCAAATGTGCAATAGTTATGAAATTCATAAAATGCAATATGAGAAAAAAAGACCAAAAACCATCATCAGATTGCTGGGTCTTCTTGAATTCAGACAGGCTGATAACACAAACAAGACAGGGCTCTGAAGATACATCTATCAACATTTTGAAATAGAGCATGCTAATATATGAAGTGAAACTACAAAGCACAACAGACAGAAAATGGACCAGATCATCGCTTAGCACTCTTCCTCTCTCTCTCTCTCTCTCTAGCATATGCTCGGATAGTGTCAGGCAGACTAATTGTTGCATATGGAAATTATTTGCAATTTTCAGTACAACTCACTGCTTTTAACTCGAGAAAGGATTTGAAGCATCCATATGGAGTTAACAAACAGATACAGAGAACACAGTAATAAACAGCATTATGGTAATAGAAAATGAGTGAAAAAGACGGGGGAAAAACATATTTAAGCCCTCGACCTTTCCAGTTTTTGTTGATTAAGCCCTTAACTTTTCAAATAGCCACATTCAGTTTATGACCTTTGATTTACACGCCTTGAGCCTCTCAGTAAGGGCTAGCTAATTGAGCCGTAAGTGAGGGGCTCAATGTGTGAAAAATAAAGATTGAGGGCTTAACGTGTCTATTTGAAAGAGCAGGGGCTCATTAAAAAAATTATGGAAAGGCCACGGGCTTAAATAATTATTTAAATTTTTCTAAATTTATCTCTTTAAAGTTTTGATTCCAATTAAAAAACACATTGGTTTTTAAATTATAGTTGTGGGTTGCACTTGTTTTATCATTTGCCAAAATTAATAAAGTTTCTTGTTGTTTTTGATATATTTTGAAGAAATTCACTTACTATGGAATTTTGAATAGAATAAAAATAACCAATTATTTATTTAGATAAAATTTTAATTTTAAAAAATATAAATCTTTTGAAAGTTCAAAAAAATATTTTATTGAAAATATTTTTTCCAAACAAAACAATTAAATGGTAAAAATCGAGTTAGGTCGTAAATTAGACAAGGTAAACATGAAAAACAATAACATGCATCAAATTAATAAAAGAATAAGAATTTATATTAATTGAGCAATGCATTTGATATTGAAACAAATTAATATTAAAAAAAGATAGAGAAGTCCTTTCGGAAAAAAAGAGATAGAGAAGTGTATTAAAGCCCCTGACCTTTCATTATTTCTTGACTAAGCAAGCCCCTGATTTTTCAAATGAGACACATTAAGCCCTTAAATCTTAAATTTTCACACATATTGAGCACCTCGTTAACAGTTCGACTAGCTGAGCTGTTAATGAGGGGCTTAATGTGTGTGAAAATCAAAGATCAAAAGTTTAATGTGTCTAATTTGAAAGAGAAAGAGCTTAATCAAGAAATAAGAGAAAGATCAAGAGCTTAAATATACATTTTTTTTGCAAAATAATGGCAATATGACTTCTCTAACAAATTGCTAACAGTAGAAAATACGGAGAGAACAACAACAAACAAGGGGAAAATTAACAAGAAATGAGGGAATTCCCTTCTCCAAGCTACAAGAAAATATTCTCGAAAAGCTACCCTCCTGTACAAAATACATTTATATATTATTTACCACTAACCCATACTCACTCCAAATCCCTGATATAATAGACTCCAACTAATTCATTCATGCTATTCTCTATAAAGCTACCAATGCGCATGCACAGTTTTGATGTATCTCCAAAAAAGATTTGAAGGATCCATATGGGATTTGTTAGCATAAGGGGTATACAAGAGAATATAGGATTACCTTAAGGTGATATTTCTTCTGTAAGGATTGCCGGGCAATACCAGTGTATATACCACACATCCACCAAGCAAAAAGTAAACCCTCACAAATTAAAAATGATGTCCTTGGATCAACACCATAGAAGATTGATGTTCCTACTGCTAATGCCAAGCCACCTTCAACACAAACAGCATGGCAAATGCATGGTGTAGTCCATGGGGTGTCATCTCTCAAGTTTTCAACATTTCTTCCAAATAGAACACAAGGACAAAATAGTCCTGTCCAGCCTGTAGGATTTTGAAATGGGAAAAGTAGTGAGTTACTTTCAGCTTATACAGATGACCAACTGAAAAATTCAATGGAAATGAGACGCAGTGCAGTTGCAATATATACAAGATCTAAAAGAGCATCATCCCATTCATTAAAAATTCAACCATGTTCCACAGCTTATTAGAAAAACCTTTCATGGATTCGGATATTAAAAAAGCCATCCTAATCTGTGGCCAAACTTAAAGTAGACAAAACAAAAGTTCAACAAAATTTTGTACGGGGAACTACTCCAAACAAGTTTGGTACTGCACCAAAGGCTAAAAAACGCTACCATAGACCAATTGGCCACTGATGGTAAACAAAACAGATTGCATAGCCTCTCAATCCAACTATATAGCATCTTAGTATGAAAGCCAGTTAGTGTGAGAACCACAAAGATGACAGCAATATGATGTCATCACCATGTTTATTCTTCAGGAATGTCTATTTTCGTAAAATTACTGCCTTGATTTGGCAATAGATGTCCAATGCACCTAAAAGTATTAAATACTTATAGAGTTACAATGTGAATACTCCGCTGCCAAGTATGAATTCTCAAGTTCCAAATTTCATATAACAAAATCAGTTTCAAAATAACCAAATACATAAAACACATAGGTTACGAGTGTTTACTTACTCTTCCCGCAGGTTTTTCTTCTCCGAACTTAGCCTTGTTCTTGAAAATTGAAAATTTGAAAGTGGCAAATTTAAGAAGAATATGTGATGTACAGAATGCCCAAGTTAAAGTTATAATGAAATGAAAAGACATGGCTACATCAAGAAAGGCCTACAGTGAAAAATTTAAAAACATAAAAATCAAACAGACCCCCACAAGATAAAGATACAAGAGACATATATATTATGTACAGGACATGGTAGATCCCAATATGTAAATCATCAAAAGAAGTTAATGGCATTGTAATTCTACGCATTAACTTACAACTTTCAGTATCTTCAGCACAGCCAAAAATTCCAGTAGTCCAAGGCTCGTCCGTAGGAGGCTCAAAGTTCTCGGGCAAACACTGCCCACATTCGTTGCACTTCCGAACAGCCAACTGCCAAAGAAATTCAAACCTTCAATTCATCAGATTTTAAAAGTTTAGAAGCAAATTAAGGTAACAGATAATGAAATTCGAATTAAGTTAACTAAGCTCAGTCCGAATCAGGCATTAGATCTAACCTGCAAATTGAATGAAATCCTAAAACCTGTAGAGAAAAAGAACAAGACAAGAGAGAGAGAGTGAAACCTGAGGAACCTCGATTGGCTGATTGAGCTCACCAGGCTTAATGTCCTCTGCAGCCGCCTGCTCTTTCGTTAGCTTAACATATCTCATCTGAACGCCTCCTTCTGCCATCTGATCTCACCAAAGCCAAGATCAAACAAAAGACAGAAACAAGAAGCCTCTCTTTGTTGAGTGGCCGAATGCGTGAAAAGTCTGAAGTCTAAAGTTTGACTTCAATGTGCGGGTATAACTGTAAACATAGGGCAAACCTTGAAAAATACTTATAAATGAAGAAATTTGGCGAGGAATAAGATCTGATGTTTGTTGGATAAAAGAAGACTTGTAATGAAATCCAAAAAGGTCAACTTCAACAACCCCCACGATATTAGTCTCTCAAGTTGTTCTTCAAACTCGCGAAGCTTCGATCAATACACTGCGTTTAGTAGTCGGTCAGGTCCGCCCACAAAGAAAGGCAACAGATTCACGAATACATGCTCGTCAATTTCACGTACTTCAACGAATCAGTGATCGCCACGTCTATGGTACGGATAGATATCAATAGCCCTCTTCCTAATTTGTAAAATATCACCTTTAGCACAGCATGCTATAGATTATTATTATTTTTTAATTTTGCAATTTGCTATGCTAAATCTTTTAATAAATTATATATCAAACTGCTGATTAACAGGGCCGGTTCTGACATTTTAGGGGCCCCAGACGAAATAAGAGATAATGGTCCCTTAATAAAAAAAATTATACTAAAAAATTTAAAACTAGAAAATTGGGTTCATTTTAGTCCTAAAATACCATATTATTTGATCAATTTTTAGACCCAATAGATATTATAACTAAATTTGTAAGTCGTTGTTTTCTATCACTTGCTGATGATGATGCTGAGTCAACAAGTCAGCATAATTGTAAGTCAACCCGTCAGCAAGAGTAAAATCAAGAAGTCGGAATGCTGAGTTATCAAGTCAGCATGGATGTGGTCAGCATGGTACTGAGGTGATAATACAGGTCAACATGGTCTTGCTGTGTTACCACTGGTCAGTAGGTCTTGCTGAGTTTGTACATTTTTGAGTAAGGATATTTTGGGTATTTTCACAACCTTGTAAAGGCTATAAAAGGTCTGGGTTGGGAAGTAGTTTTATAAGAGAGATTCTTAGACTAAGTCATAAGTGTACACTGTGATAATCTGAATTGGGGATTGGGAAAACACGAGAGTTTCTGGAAAAGGAGAAACTGTTTCAATCTTGTTGTAATCTCCATTGATTAGTGAAGTTGCTGGATGTAGGCAGTTAAGCCGAACCAGGGTAAATTCTGTGTGTATTATTTTGATTGTTGTTTCAAGATCCAATCTGTGATCTTTGTGTACTTTGTTTCTCTGTGTGGTTGATTGATCGTTCGAAGCGTAGTTCAACAATTGGTATCAGAGCTAATCAAGAACAGAGCAATGGGTTTTACAAAGATCGAGATCGAGCGTTTCAATGGTAAGGGAGATTTTGCTCTATGGAGACAGAGGATGAAGGCAATCTTGGTTCAAATGAAGGTTGCGAAGGCTCTGAAGGGCGAGAAGGAATTTCCGGCGACAATGACGAAGGAGGAGAAAGAAGACCTTCTTGAATTGGCTTACAGTACGATCGTCCTGTATCTTGGCGATAAAGTTCTAAGAGAAGTTTCGAAGGAAACCTCAGCTGCTGGGGTTTGGCTCAAGCTTGAACAGTTGTACATGACGAAGACACTCACCAATCGGGTTTATCTTAAGGGAAAGCTTTTCGGCTTCAAGATGAACGAGGACAAGCCAGTTGAAGACTATCTTGATGATTTATCAAAGATCATAATTGACCTAGAGAACATAGAGGTAAAGATTGAAGATGAAGATCAGGCCATAATGATCTTGAATTCTTTACCCCAGTCTTTCAGTCATTTTGTTGAAACCATGAAGTACGCTAGAGAAACACTAAGTCTGGAAGAAGTTTTGATGGCGCTAAAGTCAAAACAGATTGAGGCCAACACCAACACTGAAGCTGCAGAAGGATTGTTTGTTCGTGGAAGGTCTGAGAAAAAGGACTCTCACAAGCCAAAGAACAAGAACGGGAAAAAGTCCAAAACTACATCCTCAAGCAATAAAGAAGGCAAGGTCTACAAGTGTTTTCACTGCCATAAGGAAGGACATTTCAGGAAAAACTGTCCTGAGAGGAACAAGAGTCTAGGTCAGCCTAAAGATCAAGGCGAAGCCGATGTGGTAGAAGAAGGTTATGAGAGCGCTGAGGTCCTTGCTGTCACTGATAAAGATCCAAACACTGACTGGATCTTGGACAGCGGATGTACGTTCCATATGACTCCCAATAGGACGTGGTTCGAAGACTTTCAAGAGGAAGGTGGGAGGGTTCTTCTAGGCAACAACAAGTTGTGCAAGGTACTGGGTCAAGGCTCCATTAGGCTGAAGATGTTCGATGGTCAAGAAAGGATTATGACCGGTGTGAGGTATGTGCCAGAACTGAAAAGAAATTTAATTTCTTTGGGTACGCTTGATAAACAAGGATACAATTATAGAGCCGAAGGGGGTATCATAAGGATATCTAGAGGACCTTTAGTTGTTATGAAAGGTACCATGAGTAATGGCCTATACACACTCCTAGGTAGTACTGTGTTAGTCTCTACCGCAAATCTCACCGAGTCTAAAACTGATAGAACCAATCTTTGGCACCTTAGACTAGGTCACGTGAGTGAAGTTGGTTTACATGAACTTAGGAAGCAGGGTTGTCTTGGTAAAGATCACATAGGAAAGATAGATTTCTGTGAGAACCGTGTCTTAGGAAAGTCCAGTAAAGTCAAGTTTCCTAAGTCAGCAATACATAGAACCCAGGACATTCTTGAGTACATTCACTCTGACCTATGGGGGCCAACAAGAACTAAGTCTCATGGTGGGAGGACCTATTTTATGACTCTTATTGATGATTACTCTAGAAGAGTATGGGTTTATATTCTAGCTCATAAGAATGAGGCTTTGCAAACGTTCAAGGATTGGAAAGTGTTAGTGGAAAACCAAACAGGAAAGAAAATCAAAAGGTTGAGAACCGACAATGGTTTGGAGTTTCTTGACAAAGATTTCATCACTTTGTGCAAGAAGTCAGGTATAACTAAACATCATACCGTTCCTGGAACTCCACAGCAGAATGGCCTAGCAGAGAGGTATAATAGGACTATCCTAGAAAGAGTTAGGTGCATGTTAATCCAATCCAGTCTCCCTAAGTCTTTCTGGGCTGAAGCAGTGCAAACTGCGTGTTACCTAATCAATAGGTGCCCATCATCTGCTATAGGTTTTAAAACACCTATGCAAATGTGGTCTGATCACCCAGAGGATTATGAAAAACTTAGAGTGTTTGGTTGTTCAGCTTTTGCACACGTTAGACAGGGAAAATTAGAACCTCGGGCTCTAAGATGTGTTTTTATAGGCTACCCTATAGGAGTCAAGGGCTATAAGTTGTGGTGCCTAGAATCTGGTTATAAGAAATCCATAGTCAGCAGAAATGTTGTGTTCAACGAGATGGATTTTCCTTATCGGAAAAACCAAGAAAAAACTCAGTTAGAACCGAGTAGTCCTAAGTCCATTCAAAACCTTGAGAGTGTTAAGAATGAGGTGGAGCTTGAAGAAAATAGTGAAAACGCCCGTAAAACCGAGCAAGAAGTCAGTGATGGTAATGATACTGAGTCCAGTCAAAGCTATAGACTTGTTAGAGACCGTGAAAGAAGAGTCCCTAGGGCCCCGGTTAGATATGGTTTTGAGGACCTTGTAGCTTATGCATTTAGTGTTGCTAAGGAAGTACAAGAGTCTGAACCTGTAACCTATAGGGAAGCTGTGAATTCGGTTGACAAGGAACAGTGGCTTAACGCTATGAAGGATGAGATAAAATCCCTTGATAAAAATGAAACTTGGATTTTGGTAGATAAACCTTTTGATAAGAAGTTGGTCGGTTCAAGGTGGGTGTTTAAAAGAAAGGAAGGGATACCTGGTGTAGAGGAACCTAGGTTTAAAGCTAGGTTGGTGGCCAAAAGGTTTACTCAGCAGGAAGGTATAGACTTTAATGAAATCTATTCACCGGTTGTTAAACATAGGTCTATAAGGATTATTCTCTCTCTTGTAGCTCGTTTTGATCTAGAATTAGAACAGTTGGATGTCAAAACATCTTTTCTTCATGGAAACCTGGATGAGGTCATATATATGCAACAACCAGAGGGTTTTGAAATAGGAGATAAAGACCAGCGGGTATGTTTGCTTAAGAAGTCTCTATATGGTCTGAAACAGTCCCCTAGACAGTGGTACATGAAGTTCGATGAGTTTATGATAAGTCAGGACTTTCATAGGTCTAGTTATGACTGGTGTGTGTATAGTAGAGACCTTAGTGATGGCTCTAAGATTTATCTCTTGTTATATGTTGATGACATGCTTATAGCTTGTCAAAACAAAGCAGCCATAAATCAGTTAAAGGCACAACTAAACACACGGTTTGAGATGAAGGATCTCGGGTCAGCACGGAAAATTTTAGGGATGCAAATTTCTCGAGACAGAGGAAGAAAGAAGCTATTCCTAAGTCAGTCAGTTTATCTGAGCAAGGTGTTAGAACGTTTTGGTATGACGAATTCAAAGGCCGTTCTCACTCCACTTGCAAGTCACTTCAAGCTGAGCAGCAAGCAGAGTCCTCAAACTGATGAGGAAAAGGAAGACATGGAGAGGGTGCCATATTCGAGTGTTGTAGGCTGTCTAATGTATGCGATGGTCTGTACACGTCCAGATTTGGCTCATGCTATGAGTCTCATCAGCAGGTTCATGGCAAATCCAGGAAGAGCTCATTGGTCAGCGGTGAAGTGGGTGCTGAGGTATGTCAAAGGCTCACTGAGTAAAGGTTTGAGTTATGGTGGAGCTGAAGCCCTAGTGGATGATGTAGCAGGTTTTGTTGATTCTGATTATGCTGGTAGCATTGACACCAGAAAATCCCAAACCGGGTACGTATTCACTGTGTTTGGAACTGCAATAAGTTGGAGGGCAAGTCTACAGTCAGTTGTGACTTTGTCAACAACCGAAGCTGAGTTTATTGCTGTTACAGAGGCAGTAAAAGAAGCTATGTGGCTGAGAGGAGTCTTAACGGAACTTGGAGTGACACAGATTGATGGTTTGAAGATTTACTGTGATAGCCAAGGAGCTATACATCTGTCAAAACATCAAGTTTTTCACGAGCAATCCAAACACATAGATGTGAGAATGCATTTCGTCAGGGATGTGATTAGCACTGGTACTGTTCAGGTGGTGAAAGTGGGAACTGAGGATAACCCAGCCGACATGCTGACCAAATCTGTTTCAAGTAATAAATTTGAACATTGCTTGAAACTGGTTAGGATGGTCAGTGGTCCTTGAGTGTATTTTCTTCACTAGTTGATGGAGTGAATAGAAAGACAAGGTGGAGATTGTAAGTCGTTGTTTTCTATCACTTGCTGATGATGATGCTGAGTCAACAAGTCAGCGTAATTGTAAGTCAACCCGTCAGCAAGAGTAAAATCAAGAAGTCGGAATGCTGAGTTATCAAGTCAGCATGGATGTGGTCAGCATGGTACTGAGGTGATAATACAGGTCAACATGGTCTTGCTGTGTTACCACTGGTCAGTAGGTCTTGCTGAGTTTGTACATTTTTTAGTAAGGATATTTTGGGTATTTTCACAACCTTGTAAAGGCTATAAAAGGTCTGGGTTGGGAAGTAGTTTTATAAGAGAGATTCTTAGACTAAGTCATAAGTGTACACTGTGATAATCTGAATTGGGGATTGAGAAAACACGAGAGTTTCTGGAAAAGGAGAAACTGTTTCAATCTTGTTGTAATCTCCTTTGATTAGTGAAGTTACTGTATGTAGGCAGTTAAGCCGAACCAGGGTAAATTCTGTGTGTATTATTTTGATTGTTGTTTCAAGATCCAATCTGTGATCTTTGTGTACTTTGTTTCTCTGTGTGGTTGATTGATCGTTCGAAGCGTAGTTCAACAAAATTTATAACAAAAAAATAATATATATTCAATAAAATTAATTTTTTTGGGCCCCTTTTAACCTTGGGCCCTAGGCGGCCGCACCCCGGGCCTACGCCTAGGGCCGGCCCTGCTGATTAATAAGATATTTTTTCTAAACTTTGAAACCCATTAAAATTTATTTATTTATTATATATAACCCAAGCGGATTGTCGAGTGGTAAAGGTTCTTCCACCTAATGAGTGAAGGGTCGAAACTCATTTTGGACATAGCAATCTTATAAATCTTTAGACCAGTTGTATGCCTACCGAATGAATTAATTAGGATGTGGATATAATTTAAAGTTACATACTATAATATTATAATATTATGGACCCTCCAGGATTACTTTCATGATTTGATAAAAAAAATACATAATTGAAATGCGAAACTCTTATATTTATTTATCAATCTAAACAATTATGTAATATCACTAACCATAAATAACAAATCTCAAATTTTTCTATAATAATAATATCATGGACCTTTGTTAATCAAATTTCTTCACCAATGGATTATCAGTCTGTCTCAGTCATATTCTTAATCATATTTTAAAGAAAATACCGTATAACACATATAATTGTATCTTTATTAATATATAAAAATATATTTAAATGATAAAAATATTTTTAGATTTTTATTAATATGTAAAATTAATGAAAATTAAGAAATATATATCTATTTTATTTTGATATTGCGAAAAGTATCTTTATATTATTTCTATGTATCTTTCGTTTCCAAATTAGGTGTAGCATATAAATTCATACCTATAAATAATAAAAATAATAACAAAAAGACAATATAAATTGAAAACAAAAATGTAAATCATTACAATAACAAACTCATTTGAAAGTAGATTGCAATAACAGTAATTGAGTATATAAAAAACTTTCAAAATAAAATTTTCAATCCTCTAATTAAAAAAACTGTTAAAACGAGTCTTCTCAAAATTAGTAGGTTTGAGCTTAATCCGCTGAATCGTTTTTCACCAAATAACACTATTAATTTTTTTAACTATGGTAGAAATCTCTAATTTACCTCAAACTTCACTTTACTAAATAAGGTCATAGACCGTAATTAAAATTTTGATCAGGTGTCTCCCACGTGGCAAGTAATTATTGGAACCTAAGGATGAATTATATTCAATTTGTGATGTGGTTAAGTAATAAGATTTGTGGTCATAACATTCCAATTATGATGCTTGAAGGATGATAAGTGCAATTACCCCCACTTCATTGAGAATTTAAGCAGAAAGTTATACAAATAAAGATTTTAAACTATCAATCATTTACCCTGAAATAACACAAGAAAAAGAAAAGTAGAATGATTTATTGTAAAAAGCACAAAAAGCAAAACATAGAAAAATAAAGTTTCTCATGTATATATTAAAAAGTTTGATTGAATTATACATATAAACATGTAAAAAAATATATGAATCTATGAAGGCCAATTTCTATACCAACCAGCCCAAGCAGAAACCAATCCAGAAATCCCAAGAGTAAAAGCATGATTACAGAAAGGGTTTGGTTCAATATCAGCCAAAGCAATAATCAAATCTGCAACATTTGCTGATATTCCCATCAATCTCATCACTCTATCTTCTCTTATCTTTCTAATCTTATTATCTTCATCTTCTTTAAGTTTACCAGAACTAATCAGCTTCCTCTCAGCTTTAATTCCCTCTTTGACAACAATCAAATCAGCTAAAATGAAAAACACATACCCAAAAGACTCACCAAATGCAGAAATGAAGCTCATCCTTCTAGCCAATTTAGGGTCCAAAGTTCCAATTCTAGATAGCCAGAGGAAGTGATCAAAGAAGAAGTAAACCATTTCACCTGCATTAGCAAGAACAGAAAGGAACTTGAAAGTGGGCGAAACCCCAGGGGTTCGTCTTAAAGCATTGAAACCAGTGAGAAATCTGCCAGTTCTGAAGGCTTTTCTGCTGAGGCCAGAAGCAACTTCCCATTGCTTGAATCTTTGTGAAATGTGAGGGTGTGTTGATTCTGTGTGCCAAACGACTAGCTTTGATACGTATTGGAATGTTTTCACGAGCTTGTCTATGCCGTCTCTCTTTGCTAGGAAGATTACAAGCTTGTCTACTGTGTCATTCATGGTGATGAGGTTGAAGAAGAAGAAAGAGTAAAGTGTTGGGCTTTTTGTGGAGAATTTGAATACAAACAATTATTACAAGTAGAGTAGATATGAGCCACAGATTATAAGGGTGTTGTTTTGGATAATTCTTTGTGGTTGGACCTTTTGTTTTGGCTCTCTATCTATTAAGAGTAGTTTTTATTTTTATTGTAATTATTGTACATAAGTAAATTATCTCCTCCATAATCCATCATATTAGTTGCCATTTTTGATCTTCCCTGTTTTAACACTTAAAAAAAAATACCCTTATAATAACACTTTTTTTAAATGCACTTATAAAAAATGTCACTACAAAATATATATCTATTTGCTTTAATTTGACATTCTACGGTATTTAATTAAACTTAAATAAATTAATTTAAGACCTATTGCTTAAACTTAAATAGGTCCAGAGATCGATCATCGCCTTTGGGAATGGAAAAAATTTTCGTGGCCAGCAGTCCCACTCATAGAGGGTGCAAACAATCTGCGAAAGTGAATAGTCACTGCTATCGGCGGTGGATACACTTACAAACAAAAAAAAAAAATAGCCCATCAAACTCAAAACTCTTTCATTACCATTACCAATATCTAAGAGCAATACGATCTATCTGTTTGTCGGCTCCCTTAGTATGATACCACTCCTTTGGATTTTCTCTTCTCTCTTCTCCGTAATCGCTCCTCCCTCTTCTCTCCGTGCTCTTCTCGGTCTTCCCTCACACTCACCGGTCTTCTCTCTACGCTCTTCTCTCTGTGCTCTTCTCAGCCTTCCCTCACACTCACCGGTTTTCTCTCTACGCTCTTCTCCCTCCACCCCAGGTAGTAAGAATCGAATTAAATGATTGCAAACTTTTCAATGGTAGAAACAGTAGAAATACAGTTAAAAATGGGAAGACAATGAATAGGCAATTGCTATTTTAAACGTAAATGTTATAAAATAATAAAGATGTGCATATATAGAAATAAATAGGTCTACACACATAATCTCAGCTATAGCTTGTTTCCTAAAAACAAATAAGTAGTATTTGTAACGAGAATTGATCCAACTTGCATATGCACATCTATTTACAAAGTTTTAGTTAATAATTTAATAAAAAAAAGTTTGAACAAGGCATACCAGTTCTGATAAATGGCCAATCAAGTGATTATAACTTAAACATTAAAATTATGAATTAAGTAACATTATTCATAACCATTGAGTTTGTTGAAATGAAGAACAATAATTGACCTCACATAATGTTTGTTTAGATTGGCATAAATATGAAGATAAGCCCACTTGAATATGGTCCTCTATTATGTGCATTTGTTTCATCTAAAGGGTCATGTTTCCATCAGGTCATGTAGTTCAGCATGAGCTTCTTCCATCTATGGGGCTAGAATTGGGTGAAAGTGGATTTAGAAGCCAACGAGCTTCATTTGTGCATATACAAGAGGATGACTTGAAAGTAAAAGTTGAACATGTTCAATGGTGGGATGTATGCAGAAGATCAGATTGGTCCGAAAGAGAGGAATGCATTTTTGGGACAAAATGCTCTTGAGACAATGACAAAAGCATGTTCTGCGGATATTCTTACAATGGATTTTCTCTTGCAGGAAGTTCTAAAGGATAGAAGCAAAGTTAATGAGTTGGCTGAATTGTTCAACCCTGTAGTCAGAGCATTTGATGGGATTGCAGGAGAGGCACTTGATGGGATGCGAGTATCAATGAGGGTTAGACAATATGAAGCTGGCATTATTGATGTTAATTAAACTATCCTACCTTATGTTCTAATTCATTATGCGCCTTTATGTTCAGGTCGATTTGGAGTCCTTGAGGGAAGCACACATCCTCGAGTCTGGTTTGCCGAAGAGGTACGTATAACTGCAGAATGAATGATGTTTGTTGATCAAGTGCTATGAGTAAACATTTTAAGCTCTATCAGATCTTTATGGAAAATATTTTGCATAGTTGGTTGTGTACAATTTTATATGAATATAACTTGGGAGCGGCCTCTTGCCAATTAAATTGGCAAGGGAAGGCTTGCCCCCAATACACCCTTGTGGTGGGACCCCTCCCCGGACCCTCGCTCAGCGGGGACGCGTAATGCGACCGGGCCGCCCTTTTTTTTTTTATAACTTGGAGATTTTGTGTTCTGTCAGGCCTTGTTGTGAGCAAAAGTTAATGAACTTAGACTACCAAATGTCATCTCACGTCTTTTCCTATTGGAGTCTTATGTTATGTACTAACATTAACCCATTATGTTATTTATTTGTCTCATATGTCCTCTGTATGTGTCTTATATCTTTCTCATATGATAAAACCTGACTGTCTTATGTTTCTATTGTTCCAGATTTTGCCTATTGTATGCGTCTCTGTTGTTCTAGATTTTGCTTTAGAATAAATAATAATTTAATAGTGAGCTTAGCGTGTGGCACTAATGTAGCACTACAAAAAACTTGGGCTTTAACAACCATTTTGTAGCAGCACTTCTTATAACCGTCCCATTGGGTATGATAATGGATTTTCGATAACCGATTAAAACAGAGAAGGTCTCTCTATGCTATGAAAAATTCTCTAGACAATGCTCCTCCTGCCAGAGATTTTATTGGAACTCTTAAGGAAAGTTTATATTCGAACTGGAATTCCAAGTTTGATTGTAGAAGTGAAGAAGGTTTCTCCACGTAGGGAATTATTCTCAGAGATTTTAATTTACAGCGTAGTGAAACGTTTTTGTATTGACAAATTTACTTTCTAATGAGCTAGTTTTGATAATTGTTGTAGCAGTTATATCAATTTGACAATTTTAGATTATATTGTATGAGAAATGAGAGGGCGAGCCTTGGCCAACGGTAAACGTTGTTGTCGTGTGACCAAGAGGTCACGGGTTTGAGTCTTAGGAGCGGCCTCTTACCAAATAAATTGGCAGGGGAATTGCCAAATAAATTGAAATATTTATATAAAATAAAAATAATTAAAAAAAAATGGTCCAAAGGAGGTTTAAAAGTCTCTAGTTGCAAAATCGTCGGTAAACCGTCTCAAAACCGTTGGTAAAAAATTCAAAACTGTCGTAAAACCGTCAGAAAACCGCCGCAAACCGCCACAAAACCGCTAGAACCAAACCGTTCTTATAGAAACTTACCCCGACGCCTCATAAAAACCGTCACTAAAGTAGCAACGCCTGTTGTAGCAATGGTTCTGCGACGGTTTTAAAAACCGTCGCTATAGAAGCTAAATTTGTCGGTAAAGGCTCTTTTTTTTTGTAGTGTAATGAGTATTTTAACTTTTCTTTTTCTTTTAGGAGGCACACTACACTTGTGATGATTAATAAGGCCTGTAAAATTCATCATCAAGTCAGTTGCTCGGTTGCTTTTTTGAAAAGTATGAATAGAACAGTCATCTCAAACATATACACAAAGTAAATTACATTGAATAATAACCCAAGAGTAGGGGTGAGTGTCATCCACCCATCTTATCATCAAGAGAATAGCATCATTTTAGAATCTAATTTGAAAATCACATGCTTATACCCCAGGTTCCAAGCCAATCAAAGTCCAAAATACAAACTGCAGAGCTCAACAAGAAAGACGATACAGTAACCAAGATTACCAGCTAATAACAACCCTTTTTTTTTCCACTAGCGGTTCCAAGACCGGTTCTCACAATTTAGGAGCCTTAGACAAAATAAGTAATAAGAGACCCTTTAATATAAAAATTACTAATTAAAGTGTAAAGGCTAGACACTTCTTTTAATTTTTTTTTTTTAATCAATGAGCTTTAAAGAATTAGACCTTCATGTATGATTTTATCACTATCTATATTAAGAAAAAAAATTAACTTTCATATATAATACATATAACACACACACAATTTTTTTCTTTTTTTGGGCCCTAGGCCGACGCACCCCATGCCTAGCCGACCCTATGTGGTTCTACTAGTGGCTCCGCTGTTAGACGTCATTGGTTCGGCCATGGGACTCTGATGATAAAGTCAGTAATAGCATAGGAGAATAATCAGTATTGAAAATAGGAGAAATTTGTTAACTTACTTGTAGCATATCCTACTTAGGTTATATACCTTCTTTTGCAACTCAATTGCTTTAATTGAGCTTAATTGTCATTAATTCTCCATTAACCGTCATTAACTCTGCATTAGTTGTCATTAACTCTACACTAATCATGTATTAGTTGTCATTAATCCTTCTTTTAGAAGGAATAACGAGTTTTCATTATTTCTATTAATTTTCCTTATTCTTCATTCTATAAAGAATAAATTCGGATGTTATTAGAAGCCCTCATAAAAGTAAAAAAAGCTCTTTAGGACTGTCTACCTTCTTAGTGTACATTGCATTTAATGCTTTTTTAAAACATATTTCCCCATACTAATAGGAAAATGATACATCATTTAAGCTTTCCTACTTCTCTAAGCATTCTATTCAACATGAAATGCCTTCTTACGTTCCATAAGCTAATGAAAACGCTCAAGAGTCTAACTTAAAGAACTATCACTTCTCGATTTGATACCAATTTTTTTTGGGTTTGGACTTGATAATTTCTTATTATCAATCTTTCTACGTACCCAGTCAATTCTTTTGAGAATCAAAGCCACGTAGTTCTACCGTTATTCTAGGTATTCATCACTCTAGGTTTTATTCACCATTTTAAGATTTATTCGTCCTTCCAGGGTTTTAGCACTCTACGAACTGTTTTTCTAGCCTTTACTCATTTTCCAAAGTGTTTTTTCTTTGTTTTGTGAAAATTTTATTTTTCATTCGCCACTCAATTTTGTATGGCGTAAGTTTCCATTCAAGAATATAGATAGGTGACCAGCCCTATATCCATATTTATAGCTTTTAGCATACGTTTGGTATTCACCATTTTATGCTTCATTTATTTTTCAAAGTATCTATACTTTGTGAAAATTTCACTTTTCATTTGCCATTCTTGGCATTCACTATTTTCATTCGCCTTTCTAGCCATTTTCCACGTCGGGCTTTTTCTTCTTCATTTGCCATGTCGGGCTTTTTCTTTATTCGCCACATCGGGCTTTATTTTCTTCATTCACCATTCTTTGGCATTCACCACATCAGATTTTTTTTCTTCTTTTGCCACGCCGGGCTTTTTTTCTTCATGTGCCACGTCGGCCTTTTTCTTCATTTGTCACATCAAGTTTTATTTTCGCATCTAAGCATTCGCCACACATGGCTTTATTTTTGCCATCTAGGCATTCACCGCACATGGCTTTATTTTTGCCATCTGTATTTGTCTCATCAATAAATATGCCACTGAGACTTTATTTTCACCACTGAAGGCTTTTGTCTCATTGGAATGACGTCCAATAGATATGCCACTGAAAGCTTTGTTTTTGCACTGTAGGCTTTTGTCTTTTTGGAATGACGTCCAATAAATACGCCACTGAAGGCTTTTTCAGCATTCCACTGAAGGCATTTTCGATGTGCCATTGAAGGCTTTTTCAGTGTACCACTCAAGCCTTTTTCAACGTGTCACTATAGGCTTTTTCAACGTGCCATTGTTTAGCGCTGGTTGCATTATTAACAATTCTCTTGTACTTGTGGGTAAGTACTAAAACAACTCTAGAAGTGGGTCATACCCTGTCCATTATTATAAGATTGTGATAAGACATAAAGGTTATGCTCACTTACCCTGGGGATCAAAGGCTTGATCCATGGGACAAACTTCGTGGCGGAAGACTTTGTTTGCATTGGCCATGTTAGCAAACAAATTTGTGGCACCATTGGAACCTCGTCTTTGTTATAATGATTCTCTATAGAATTTTTAATTTTCCTTGAAATCAACCTAGCAATTCCTTCACATCAGTTCCTAACTCTGGAATGAGCTTAGTCAAAGGATAAAACCGAGTAAATAATTATATGTCAAAATAATCCATAATAAAGCTTTAATTGTTCTTGTTTTAATAATACCACATATACCGTGCAAAACCATAAAGATTACTACTGCACATAAATATAATTTTCCTAATGAATTTTTAATAATGAATAACCATAATGATGGTGGCTCAAAAAACAATGCTTTTTTGTATTTCAATGCACATCGTAACCTAAGATAATATATGTATTTTAAACATCATAAAAATTATGATATAATATATTGGGTAAGATATTTTACATAATTACTATTTACTTGTAGCCAATATTGTGCATCCATATACAATTAGCATTTAGAGATCATTAAAAAGCTCTATGTACATCCTAAAAACGGTATATGATATGTAGACTTCCATAAAGCCAACACACAAGTCACGAAGAAAGAAAGCCCGGCTAGGCTAGCCAAAGAAGGGAAAGCGAGGAATAAAGCATAAATCAAGGTTGTGTGATTGAATTTTTAGAATGACTAGGTGAATAAGCGAGATCGTGAGAAAGACAAGCGAATCGAAGGGGCAAATAGGTGCTTTGGAGCAAACTATCCTATTGTTTTAAGCGCTCTGTTACGAGGAAATAGCTACATTAATTGGTGGCATCTGCTTTTGGTGATCGGTACAAATAGCATATTTTACGCTCGTTCTAAGGTAAACAATCCATATGTTCTAAGCTCTCCAGTTCCGTAGCTATGGCTTCATACGTGTTACCTTAGGCTTTCTTTTCGTTTTGCTAATGAATAGATTAGTTCTGGTTTAGTAAGCTTGATTGAATCATATAGTTTGTTTATCTAATTTGAAAATTCATCTACTTATAATGACCTTAATAATTATATGCATGTTTATTCAAAAAACTGGTCACACTCAAATCATCTGCAATTACCTGAGCCCCTTTGTATCACTTTGATATCAAATGGTAGGATAGCCTTGAATGGATATTTTTTTATAAATTTCCAAACTTATATGCCTTACGCATTCATTTTGTTCCACTTCAAACGATAAAGGTATATTACACTTGTCATGCATAAAAATGTGATGCATATTGCGCCTGAAAATTTAATGAAGATATCTTTAACCTTCACAGTTTTTTAATATATCCTAATAACATAAATGACATTCATAGCACTTCATAAACGGTAGTGAACCTTTTTCCCATCAATTTATACAGAACTCTATCTTTGGATAGATTCGTTTGTACTAGTAGAGCTAAGGTTTGAGGTTGAAGTTTCTATTATGTTGACTTCGTTGTTTTATTTATTGGGAAACTCTATACAATCAAGATTTCGTGATATTTTATTTATTAGAGTATATGCTCACCGCAACATTTTGATAACAACCATTTTTTCTCCACTGGTGGTTCTACTAGTGTCTCCGCTATGGGACGTTATTGGGTTCGACCATGGACACTCTAATGATAAAGTTAGTAATATCCTAGAAGAATAATCACTATTGAAAAAAAAATTGTTAACTTACTTGTAGCATTCCCTAGTTATGGTATATATACTTTCTTTTGCAACTTCATTGCTTTAATTGAGTTTAATTGTCATAAATTCTCTATTAATTATCATTAAGTCTGCATTAATCATGAATTGATTGTCATTATTATTTAAAAGGTTTAATACATCATTTGCCCCCTGAACTTGTCCAAAAAGCTTGATTGACCCCTGAATTTGCGTAAAATGTAATCAATTGATCACTCGGTTGCAGAAAAGTAAGTTAAATGCAAAAATGTATTGCACGCGTCTTAAAAAAAAGTAAAATGACCAAGATCGGGGTATGCAGTTCTAATATTAGAGAAGATAAATAATAACTTCATTTTTAATCTATTTTTGAATTATGTAATAACATCCTAAGATGCGTGGAATATATCTTCCACATTTAATTTAAATTTTTTTTTTTTTTGCAATCGAGTGATCAATTGATTATATTCTATTGTTCAATAGGCTAACTAAATATGTTATGTAAGTTCAGAGATCAAGACACTTTGAAAGTTCGTGGACCAATCAAGTTTTTTTTAGATAAGTTAACAAATGAAGTATTAAGCCTATTTTAAAAACATCAAGATTTTTTTTTTTTTTAACTAAAAACTTTAAGAATTAAATCTGTGCTTCGTACAAAATTGACAAAGGTGAAATAAATAATTATGTATTTTCTTTTGAATAAATAATTGATATAACATTTAATCGTTAACCAGCCACCAGCCAACCTAAGCAAATTCTGCCGATAATCTGCGGGAAAAAAATAAAATAAAAAAAGTGATAATTGAACTGGACTGCTTTAGCCTCTAAGCTGAGCTCACGGAGTTTATTCCTGCATCCGACATATTATCAATACGGATTTCAGACTCAGCCGAACCCTAGACTCTCTCTGCAATTTCCAAAACTCGCTTCAAGCCTGTCTCTCTTTTCCTTTGACATTTCTTAGAAGTCTCCAATTTCGAATCCCGGCCATGGACCTCCAGAGAGCTATGCTTGACGAACTCATGGGTGCAGGTATTTGAAGCTTTTTCACGCATTCAGATGATTTGGAATTTTTTATTCCCACTATCTTTTTCTTATATGTTGATTGTTCTTCAAGCTCTGCTATTGGCTTGCGTCTAATCGTTGTTGATTTCGCAATGGTGAATTTTCAGATCGTAATTTAACTGACGAACAGAGAAAAGATTACAAGGAAATAACTTGGGAATCCAAGGAAGTCTGTCCATTTTATATGGCTCGATTTTGTCCTCATGATCTCTTTGTCAACACTAAAAGCGATCTCGGTGCGTTTCTATCTTTAATTTCCCCCTCACGTTTACTTGTTTATCTCCTTATGGTCGGAGGCTTGGAGCATTTGTGATTCCACGAGTTTCTTGTTATATTTGAAGCATTGAGGGTTTTACTTAGTTTTTGTTGTGTTGTTTCTGTGTCAGGGCCATGTGATAGAGTTCATGATCCAAAATTGAAAGAAAGGTGGGAACTTTTTTATCCTTTCTACTTGATTTTTTAAGCTTCATGTTTGATTGTTGCATGTTATAAGGAGAATTGGCAATTTGAAATGCTATGTTTTCATTTGTAAATATGAGTTTGCTTAGTGAAAGCTATGCTAGTATCTGATACATACTTGGTAGTTATCAACAATATTGTTAGTAGATTTCATATGTTTTTCTTGAATTTGTTGCTGCTTGGTATTAGTTGCTTAGTATGTATGATGGAGTTTAACCACTCAATCTGCGATGAATTCTTTACATATTAGTTGCTTTTTCTTTTTCTATACTTAATATTCTTTTTGATTGTAATCATTGTATGTATTGCATATTGAATTGTGTGTTTGTGGCGCATGCTAAATCTGAAGTCTATAGGCATTTGATCCGGTATGTGAAAGAATGTCCATAATATGTCTCTTTGACTCTAGAGATGAAATGTCTGATTATTTGTTGTAATTCTAATTTTAATTGGTGCATGGTTGATTTTGGATTTTAGCTTCGAGAAGTCTCCAAGACACGACAGATACTTACCAAGATTTGAATTTGAACTGGCTCAACGATGTGAGAAATTGGTAGGTTATACTTATACACTTCCTTCTGTTTTGGTACTTCATTTTGTCTTGTTAAAATAGTTTTGGTTTCTTCTCAATTATAGGTGATGGATTTGGATAGGAGGGTAAGACGTGGACGAGAACGCCTAGCTCAAGGGGAGGAACCTATACCACCGCCTCCATTGTCAGCTGAAAAGTCTGAACAGCTTTCCGTTGTGGAGGAGAAAATAAAGAACCTACTGGTGCAAGTGGAGTCCCTCGGAGAAGCTGGAAAGGTGGATGAAGCTCAAGCTCTCATGAAAAAGGTTCTGTTGTTTTATCCCGTACCTTCCATTACCAACTCCCTAACTTGACAACATAAAATATTCTTATACAAATTAGAAAAACAAGACCACCTATAGATATAAGGGAACTCTTTTATATGTATTACTAAGTATGCATTTCAAGAACAACCATTTTGGTGTTAAGATGCTTTCAGTTTCTACTTGCATGTTCTTTGCTGTGTTATGTGCTGCTTTTTTCCAAAGTAAAAAAATTCCCCGAAATTTAACAGGTGATGACAAATGAAATTACAATTTTGGAGATACTTTTGCAGGTTGATGAACTCAATACCGAGAAGGTCTTGATACAATCCCAGAATGATAAAGTATTGATGGTTCCACAGGAGAAAAAGATGGCCTTGTGTGAAATTTGTGGTTCTTTTCTAGTTGCAAATGATGCTGCAGAGAGGACCCAGTCCCATGTTGTAGGAAAGCAGCACATAGGTTATGGCATGGTGCGGGATTTCATCACAGAATACAAGGTGAGATAAGTTTTCGCCATTGAATTTAAAATTTAGATTTTTGTTCTTTTTCTGCTCATGGAAGAATGAGAAATGCAATTTGCAGGAAGCAAAGGAGAAAGCGAGGGAAGAGGAGAGGCTAGCTAGGGAGAAGGAAGCAGAAGAGCAGAGGAAGCAGAGGGAGAAGGAATCTGAGAGGAGGAGTGGCTCTGATGATAGGGACAGACATCATGATAGGGACCGAGAAAGGGAGAGGGACCGCCACCGGGATCGTGAAAGGTCACGAGAGTGGAATGGTAGAGGTAATGGGGATGGAGGAAAGGGGAGAGACTGGAGGTCCAGGAATGCCAGAGATGCTGCGAGGGATAGATATCGTGACCGGAGTAGGTCACGCTCCCCTGTCAGACATGGACGTAGAAGATCCCCTAGAAGTCCAGTTCGTCCATATTAAAATGGATTGTGTAGATAGCTATCCAAGATATTTGAAACATGAGGTAGACTTTTTATATCTTGTAACTTTACGAGGATGTTATTTTGGCGTCCTGAGTTTGATTAGTATCATGGGTAAAGCCTTTTTTTGCTATCTCACAGCTTTGTTGAGACTAAACCTCCCTTACGTCAATATATTGAGGAGAAAGCTGTTGAGGTAGGTATGACTTGATACTATTGTAAGTCTTGTGTTCATTTTAGGCTTTGGCTGAACTGAATTTCTTTTACACAATTGTCTCTGGACCACTGCTGCTGATAGAGACTTTGGTTTTATGTCTTCAAAGGTAACACATAAATCTTATTCCTATGATTGTCTTCGAGGTAACACATAAACCTTATTCCTATGATGTCTTCGAGTTAACATATAAATCTTATTCCTATTATGTCTTCGTGGCAACACAAATCTTATTCCTATTATGTTTTCGAGGTAACACAAATCTTATTCCTACCTTGGCCATAGTGTAGTTTGAATTTTCAAGTTGATTTAGTTTTGTCTACAATGTATTGCTTCCTCCGCTAAACAGTGAAGGTGAAGAATTCTAAAATCTGCTGTTATTAATCACGTACAACTTAAGATTATTTTACAGGTGACTAGCTTTTTCTTAACAGAAACATGATTCCAATATAGAGCATGTAATCATGTTCACAAGCTACAAGGTAGTAATAATCATTCATTTCCTTCATTCCTGACTCATTGTTTGGTGGGACTTGAATTGTTCGGATGTTTCATTAGTTGTCCACATTAGTAACACCGCTGTTAGGGTAGTACGTGTAAAAGCTTTGCTTATTCATCTTAATGCAGAAATGGATCTCCTCTTTTACGGAGTAGGTTTTTTTGGAGTCAAAATTTCGAAATCAGGGTCAGACGATGATAGGTAACTATTTTCTTTGTAGAGTGGTTTTCGTCTCTTTGAAGCATATGCAAACATATAATTTGCAAACAGGGTCAGATTTTACACTTGTCTGAAAATCTACTTCAGTGGGCTGGGATGCAAGGTTATGCTGCATTTGCAAACATATAATTTGCAATTGTATGGTGCCTGGAGGTAACTTGAAAAAATGCATATATGTCAAATAGCTTTGTTTGTATTCCAGTTTGCAGGAAAGACATGTAAAATCTGGGAAACATGGATGGCATAGTTGCTGCTGGTAAGTGGGGGCCATGGTGTTATAATAAGCAATCAAGTGTGCCGGGGAAAATGCATTTAAATTAGAAAGATACAGAAATAGGAAATTATGTAATTTTTCTAAGAACAGTTTGTAAGAGTTACATGCTGCTGGTAATAATATTTCCCTTGGACATAATAGCATTCTTGGTACCTTGTCTAAATGTCCGCAAGATAGAGCCGAAAAATGTGTGGTTGTGGGTGAAAATACAATTGCTTCTGTCATTTTGATACGATCTATGATCATGATTTGGGTTTTATGGAAAATCGTGGATTCATGGTTGGTGGTTATAACGAGGTCTGATTTTGGTCGGTTGGATTGTGCGGGCAGGCAGGGTGAACATGAACGGCTAATTATTTTTGACGAATAGGAGCTTAATGTGATAAAAACAAAGGATCAAAAGGTTTGATGTATTGAAACAAGTGACAAGGAGCAAGGTTAATCCACTAGAATCAGAAGTTTAGTGTTTGTATGTTTTCAATTTTCGGAACTGTTTTTTGCCTTTTAAGTCTAACAAGAGACAAAAAGTTGGTAAAAATTTGAAACAACTGTTTTTTAAAGAAAAACAACTAATATATGCTACCTATTAGTATCAACTACAGTAGCAGCAAACATGAGTAGGTGAAACAAATGGTAAAAAGTGTAAAATGATAAAAAAAAAATGATTGGGAGTGAATCCATCAATAAAAAGTGTAAAATGATAAAAAAAAAAAGATTGGGAGTGAATCCATCAATAATTAGGGGTCTCAGTACATGTTTCGTGGTTAAGTGTTTTCTCATACTAAAGCTATTAGCTTTAAAGTTTTACCCAGTACACAATGTAAATACATTAAAAAGCAAGCTTAATGGCTACAAGTACAATATTAATCTTGGCTAAGAATATCTTGCAATTCCTTATTCCTGTGACAGTTTTAGGCTTTTTTTTTTTCCTTGGAGAAACTAACAACTTTCATTAATTTAAAAGATATAAGTTCTTAGCAATTACATCGCTAATCTAACTAGGAATAAAAAATGAACAGAGTTCGTTAAGATTGGAAAGAGACTGCCGAGTAATAAGATGGTCATTTCTATTCGCTAAACGATGAATAAAAGAGATTGACAAATTTATGTTTACTTAAAATATAGCTTTACAGTCATTTAGGACAGCTCCGAACTCAGTAAATCTTTTCGGTTGGACTGAATGCCCTCAACTATGATCTTGGCATCAATTTCAAACTCTACCTTCTGCGTTCCTTGCCTGACCGCCCAACTGAGACTCCCCTCATCTATCCGCACTATTACTCCCATGCCACTGGATTCGACAGAGTTGAAAAGTGGTCCATCAATGTTACATTTTAAGAAGCGAGGCTTCAGTTTACTCCAATGGACGTCAGCAGTAACACCGGTCTTCCTCGCCACCTGCATTCCCTTTCGATAGTCCTTCCACTCCTTAAAGAATACAAGTGTACTGCTGCATCTGCCGTTATGCAAGTCTTGTTCCAGACTTGGTTATTTCGTTGCTACCATACGGCATATAATACTAGCATCGCCCTGGTTACAACATCTGTCATGGTCGTCCGCCAGAATTATTCACATACAAATTTAATTCTATAATTATTGACAAGAGTAAATTTAGCTTTTACGTACAAAAGAAAATAATCTTAAATCTAACGTTTACTAAACGATGTAATTTCACACCTCATTAAAAAACTATAAGTTTTTTACAATTAACAGAAGATGTAAAGAGCGTAACCAGCACGTAAAATGACAGATTGAAAAAAAAAAATCGTTAATGAAGTTTGAAATTGCAGTTTTAAAAACTACATTGTTTTGTATATAAAAGTTAAATCCGCTCTTTCCAATAACCATAAAGTTATATTTATATGTTGAAGCTAAATCTGATCTTCTCCATTCGTTTGATATGTAATGCAAAACGTTTATTTCACTCTAATAAGTAGAAGTGGTCAAACATGGGTTGAATGAGTTATAATAAGGTTTCTACCCAATCCATACAAGGATCCTACTTGATGGGTTGGATGAGTTATGAGAGTTATATTGGGTAGTACTAACTTTTTTAGATGGGTTCATGAATTGTATTATATGAGTTGAATGATTTATGATGGTTGAATGACTAATTTTCAACTAATGATTTTTTTTCTGTTCTTTTTTTTTCTCATCTTTTTTTATTGCTTTAAACTTATTGGAGATATTGAAATTTTTATTGGTATAATTTAGAATTTTATAGTTATTCTATTATAATGAAAAATTTTGGTATAATTTTGAAGTAATTGACTCAATATTGATTTGGTTTACTAGTCTACTCTTTGCTGTTATTTTTAATTGTTTACTGTTATTATTAGTTGTTTGTTGTTGTTAGAATATAAAATGACTAATACTCATATTACATGTCTTTTTAGAGAGTTGTATAGAAATTAAGGATATTGGAAAAAAATACATTGTTACCCCTTATTTATTGATTCCAATATTTATTTATTCTATAATAAGTCCATAATTCTAATTAATTTCCGCAAATTCGCGTTTTATAGCAGAAAAAAAGATGACTTAATGTGTACTAATCATATAAAATGACATGTAATATGAAACAAAAAATAATCTCTAGAAAGACATGTAATATGAAACGAAGGTAGTATATTTTAAATCAATAAACAAATAAAATATAAAAATATAATACATAAATTATATTTTATATCAATGTTGTTTGAATTATTCAATGACGTATGACATTTGTATCATTTTTCAGTTCAGTTTTATTTCTTTTCTGAATTAGTAAGAATGCAATTTTTTTGTTAGATGAGTTATAGCATCAGTTGTAGTTATATACTATTTATATATTTAGGAAAAGTAAAGATTTAATTAATTAGTTGCATGTTATTAAAAAAATTAAAGAAAAAGTTCTAATCATATGAGTAAGGTGGAGATTTTTATTTGTTATCTAATGTAATTAGCGCAGTGGTACAATTTTTAAGAAACAAAAATAAAATTAAAAAATAAATAAATTGAAGAATTATTGAATTGAGATTAATGAGTACACCTTATGTATTAGAATTCTAGCCTAACAGTATCTTGAAATTATTAAAATTTTCCTTTTTGGTTTTTATGTTTTTGTTTTTTGATTTTTTTCATATTTAGTTTTCAGTTTTTTTTTCTTGTTTTTTTTTTTTTTTTTTTTTTTTCTTTTCGTTTCTTTAATTCTTTAATTTTTCCAGGTCATGTTTTTGGTTTACTAAAATATCAAAATAAATATTAAGTTATGAATAAAAACATTTCTTAAAATATAATTGGAGTAAATCATGAACATAATAAGAAAAATGAATATTAAATGGGTTGAATGGATTAAGTGGTTCATTAGATGGTTTATGATAAACAGTTTTAATAACTCATCTAACCCATTGTATTGTAGCCCATAAAAATTACATCTAATGGGATGAGTCGAGTTGGGATGGGTTATAATAACTCACTTAATTTTGAACATCCCTTGTGAGCATTCAGGTGCTCAAAATGCAACAAACTATCTCCTCTATTTCGTTGTCAAAAGATTATGGTACAAAGGCAAAAAGAATTTTCAGAAGGAAGGTATTTGCAGACTCAATCTAAACTAACACGCCGCATTTTACAAACAAGATTTGCCGTTGGAAGATCAAGCTGATTCTCTGCATCTGATCTAACAACATTCTTAAGCTGATCTCTTGGTGTCGAGAGGCATGTGTGGAATGTTGCAAGAACTGGAGGAATCGGCATTGATAGAGCTGAAAGCACATTGCTTAAGTACTCAATATCAGCAGATAGTTGTTGGGCTCCGCGATCTGTTATGTACTGAATGCCCCGTAACTGCTCCATGTATAGAGCTGTGGCACCTTCTGCAACCTAGAATCCAAGAACAATTTCCCCAGTCAAATTGAGTGCTATATTCATTTGCACGAATCACTAGAAATATCACAATATTAACTTGGATCCATCAACAATTTAGAACTTCAGTAATCAGAAACTACGCGCATAATTCTAGACCAAAAAGCATCTCTAGCTATCCTAACAAAAAAAATTTGTCTGTCAAGTTTTGAAAGAGGATGGAGCGGTGTTATTGGTGAGCTTTTTCCTATGAAATTCATGTAGAGTTTGCTACCTTGTCCATGCCTTCGGGCAGGACTTAACCATGCTAGATAATTTTATAATTTGATGTTCATTATGTCTCGCACGCAGGCACAAAAAAAAAAAAAAAAGCTTTATGAAAGACTGTAAAATGGTGCTCAATCAGTAGTAGAAAGCATTGGCACACAAAGGTTATCTTCAGAGTACAAGTTGGTTACCTTGAACATCCACTCAGTTGCAAAAAACTGGGCTTCATCATTGTTGGCATCCATGTTAGATATGCCCTCAGCAAGGGGCTCCAATTGTTGGGGTAAAGTAAGAAGATATTCGCCCACGCTGGTTACATATGATTGTGGATAAGCACTAAAAGTTGGAAGATGGAAAGCACTCTGTTCCTCCACTGAGGACCAAATTGGCAATCGAGAGACATCGTTTAGCCGCTGCCGTACTTTTGATATGAGGACATCATACACAAGTTCATTCACTGTTTCAGCAAATGCTGCAACTCTTTGTGATGCAAGAGGAAGTGCATGGAACCGGGGATCTTTAGACTGCAAGATGATAGACAGTCAAGGTCAATATTATTCTCTAAGGTTAATTTTTCTTTCGAAGAAAATGGAGACATAGGTCCTCTTAGCCAAAGAAAAGCATCATTGACTTGCAAATTCCAATTTTGAAAATAAAAAGATCACCACAGGACAGTTACATTTAAGGTGGGAAGGAAAAAAGGAAAAGGCAACATAGACAAGTAAATTCATGTACCTGATCTAAAAGGTTAAATAGTCTCCTAGCCTTCTCCGGTACATCAACAAGCCGGACAGCTGCCACATCCAAAGCAGCCCTTCCACCTAATGCCGACTCCCCATTGGCATCATTACTAGCAGCATGTGACTTGTTATGGTCCAAACTAGATCCAAATATAGAAAGAGACAAACTCGTGCTTAGTCTAGCCAGAGTTGCTCGCAATGAAGCTTCAAAGACAGAGGATCTGCTAGTAAGACAATCTGCAACAGTTAGTATCTGCAGCGCTCCCTGGACAATGGACCATTCCTCTTCATTTGACATCATGTCAGCTTTGCGAGCATTTTGGTTCCCCTCCTTTCTCTCTGAACCCCCATCCTTCTTTGAGTCATTGACATTATCCACTCCACAGACAGTTCTTAGTGATTTAAGGGTTTCTTGCAGTAAAGAGATGTACTGTAACATTATGTCATCAACAGCAAGAATTAATTCATCTGCCTCAGAGCCGCCAGTAAAGTTAATGCATCTCTCTACAGCTGCTTCAAGAAGGACAATAACTTGCGGAATAGATTCTTCCATTCGCCGAACTGCTTCACTCAGCTCAATTCCCTGAGCTCCCACACCACGAGTAACAGCTCCCCTTAGGTCCACTCCAGCAATCTCAGAAGACAAGATGGCACGCTCCATCTGTCCATACCTATAATACAGTAGTCTTTTGTCAACTAGTGGAGAATAAGAGCAAATTTAATCCACAGAGAAGCAAAAGGCAGACTTGAAATCAATTGAACAATAAATTCAGAGTAAGGTAGAATGGGGATCACCCATCAACAACAAAGAAAAGCAAGCTTAGGAAAAGAAAAATTACATAGAACGGAATCTTAAGTGTGATAGAGGTATTTCACCAAGAGAGCCTATGCATTGTCTGTTTGCTATTTTATCTAGACAAATAATTTAAACTATCCTTCATACGAACAATAAAACTGTTGATTGATATCAATGGAGGTGCATCTAGTTGTTAATTATCAAGTTATATGGATCTTGATGCTCAGCAAGGAAAGTTTTTTATTGAAAAGCACTACCAAATATTAAACAAATCAGAAGGAAGCATCTTATTACGGATCACATTTGGTCACCTCTGTTTAAATGATTCATAAGGAAGATAAACTGCCTTCAACGTGTCCAACAAAACTCGAAGATCAGATTCTGAAAATAAGTGCTGGATATTCCTTGCAAATGTCCCCGTCATGTTGTGCAAATCAATAAGGGTCTCAAGATGCTTAGTCTGAATCTTGATACCTTTTGGCATTTCACCGGACAGAATATCCAATATGCCTAAGAGAAACAATACAAGGATACAAGGATCAAGATTCAAATCTGGTCCATATATCAACCATCAACTATAACAGCATGTTTAATTGATACATAGACTGCAAAAATGTCGTGAAAATATTAATATCCTAATCAACAATAAGTGCCCAATCCCCCATCACCTATACAAACTTTTACCAGTGATAAAAAGATGAACTCAACACACACACACACAAAGCCAAATTCACATCGCTCTAACAGCATTTACAACAACTGAAATAAAGAATAACCAGGAAAAAAAATTGAGTAACATTTTCAATAGAAGTTATTTGTGCAATTATTCTAACTTATAAAGGTATCATCAATTTTTATAGCTGTTACATTAGTGGTGCTTTTCAACTGGTCTGCAACTGTAGGATTATCATAATGTCATAACTCCTAATATTAAACTATTGATTGTTTTCAGCACTCTAACAGCTGCACCTACGACATCCATGTAATGAGACAGAATGAGTAATAATCTCATTCTTCTGAGAATATGCAAATGAAAAACTGAAAGCCAGGACAGAATTTGAGATTGAATAAGCCTCCAACAAAATGATGCAGAATTGTTCAATTGTTCAAGAGAGAAAACTACGCAGCCATCATGGGCAGAACAGAGGTTCTTTTTAAGAAGAGATCTCTCCAGAAAAATAAAAATTGATTTTATTTTTAAGTTCATTATCAATCTTTGAAAGCAACTGTAACATCTATAAAAGACCAATCTTGCTTTACTGAACTTGCTCTTAGGGTCTGCTTGTATGAAGGTTCGACAAGGTTCATTAAAGGGAGAGGAGGTGAGGAGAGGGGAGGTTAATTAGTGAACCTCCAAATCCCACCAATTTGGTGGAACTGAAATTGAGGTTATTTCAAGGTTTTCTAACCTTCATTTAACTCCCATTTAACCCTCACCTCACTTTAAACTCCTTCCCAAGCAAGGTTAGATAAATAAAGTCCCTTTAATGAACCTACTCTAACCCCAAAACAAGCAGACCCTTAAGAGCTGAGTTGCTAGTGCTCAGCAGCTAATACTTTCATAAGTGAAACAGAAAATTTTGCCTAAAAAAGCACTATAACTCACAAGGTGATTCAAGGGTCTATGGGCATTACAGAGTGCAGAACAATGATTTCATAAAGAACACAAATGGCTCTAATCTAACCTTTTGAAAGTGCTTTTGTTTCAGGAACAACATGTCCAGTTGCAAGATTTACTCGTGAAATGAAAGTTGCTCCTATTGCTTGCATAGTCTCAATTAGTAGCTTTGGTACTAGAACTCTGTAATCATCAGGAAAAGCAACCATGCACCTGCAATCGCATTGAACAAGAATTAAAAATAGAATTATAACAATATTTCATCAAGGGCAATAACAGATACTTCTTACAAATGCATGTGCCAACTTCAGTATCTGATTTAAAATATCATATCCAAAAGTGAATTTTTGGTTTAAGGCACCTTGATTAACATGAATTTTTTTAGAGAAAACAAATTTATGATTGACTTAATTGTAATAACAAAATGGGAGCAACTTGAAAAAATAAATATTATCAGAACTAAAAACTAACAATCTCATACTAAATGTTAAATAGTTCATTCTAAATAGTAAGTTCACAATAATCCATATATTGTAAAAACAAGCAAAATGATGCCTTTTGCAGTTGTGGCCAGACTAAAAGACAGCACAGTCCCCAAGTCCATTCTGCTGCTTTTCTAACAAAATTAACATGATCTTAGCATTTTCTTCTGAGAATGATACTAGTAGGAGTGAACATCACATGATATATTTATTGGGCTTAAAGAATTATTTGGCCCCTGACCTATCCAAAACTTTATCATTTGGCCCCTGATCTATTGTTTGGTCACATTTGGCCCCTGACTTATCATATTTGGTGAAATTTCACCCAATTTGTATGAATACTTAATGGAATCGTTATCTCATTGACAAGTAACGATATTTTGACACTTGAACTTGAAACGTGATATTTCTTAAAGTTTTTTTTGCCACATTATGTGGAAATAATTAATTAGATTAAAAAAAACAAATCCTAAACTAAAACCTATTAAGTTCAAGTGTCAAAATATCGTTACTTATCAATGAGATAACGATTCTGTGAATTTTGAATACAAATTGGGTGAAATTTCATCAATTGGGATAGATCAGGAGCCAAATGTGACTATATAATAGGTCAGGACCAAATAATAAAATTTTGGATAGATCAGGGACCAAATAGTGCTTTAAGCCTGTTTATTGACATTTATGAGATTGGTATTGCATTGCCACAGTTATTACGGACTCGAATAGACAAGCTCTAATCACCAGATGGTATCATAAAGCATAAGGCAATCAATACAATACCACTTCCATTCTTGTTCCAGATAGAGAAGCAACTCGTCATAGAAATTCGGTAACCAACTTGAAAATATCACCATAGACAAATCATTATTGCCTGATAGCCTTTCGTTTTCGTTCTTCTCACTTGCAAACTTATTGATTTGTTGTCTTGAGTCAAAGTCTTCCCAGAGTTGCTTTATGGGTTTCAGGTGAACTTTTGTGTAATATACCTCCAGAGACTTGAATCTCCCAATTCGAATGAGAATTCCTCGCAAATCTTGGGCAATATCAACCTGAATCATAGTAAATTGTCTGGCACTTACAGCAATTTCTTATGTATCGGGATATAGGAAGAAAGAAGTACAAGAAATCTCAAGCAATTAAGAGCCAAACCAAATTATGCAACTCTTTATGACCTTGCAATTGGATAATGCATCTGTTAAACGTGGTTGTACCATAGCATCCAGCCTATCCTCTAAAACCTCAAGTTGCCTCTTAACATTGGCAAATTCAGCAACCTAAAGACAGAATCAAATCCAAAATAAATTAATTTTCTTTTTGAAAAAAGTAAAAGAACATGTAACTTGATGAATTAACCAAGCACAGTGAAAGCTAGCTGAAAGTATTACCTCTCCAACAGCAGATAAACAATGCCTCATGTTGGCCAATGTTTCTGCAGCTCGAGGAAGATCACCACTAGCAAAGACATCCTCTACAGTCGAACTCAATTGAGTTAAACCAGCGGCGTCCTTGTATCACCAGATGCAAATAAGGAAACATGTAAATCCTTCTATTGGAAAAATGAACTCAGTTTCAGATTTGCTAGCAAAATTCACCTGCAAAGTCTCATATGCAGCCTCCATTCTCTGTTTGACAGTATCGACTTTGGCTAGTGCAGCTATAGATTCCGCCGAGGATCCCTCTGCCTAAATACGATATCAAATAAATTGGTAATAGCTCAATTAGGTCCAACAATGAACATTGCGTCTCCAAGTCCTAATACAACGAACCTTAATGCAATTCAACTTGCAGCATTTACAGTGAAAATTGAAAAGGCATACTAGATCCAATGGAGAATTTAAATTAATACGGAACATTTCTCTAGTATATATCCAGAGCTAACCTTCTTGAGCTTCTGTAAAATAGCAGAGACGGAACTACGAAGGGAAACAGCGTCGTCTCGGAGGCGAATAACATCGCGAGTTGCACGAGGGACGCGGAGGAGAGCAGAGGCGCTCTGCTCCTCAAGAGAAGCAGCAATTTCTTCGGAGACCATCTGAAGCTTCATTTCAAGATCCACGAGATGTTTGTCCTGCGATTCCTGGGGGTGTCGGGACTGACAAGCGGAGTTGATCCATTTCTTCGGATCGAATTTGTCGTCCGAGAATGGACCTAGATCCAGCATCATTTTTACACTTGCTCAGATCACGATTTGCAGTACTGGATCGAAGTTTAAGCAGTCATGAGGTACATTTCATAATTGATCTTCCTGCTCTGCTTCTCCGGTTTTGCAGTTGTCATCGTGGAGGTTTTATTTTTTCTGTCAATTTGGTACCAATGTATTGGTTAAATGCACCATTGGTCATTTAATTTTTATATTTTATTTCAAAATGTTACTCAACATCAATTTATCTTAATAAAATTTTATTTGCTTGGTCTGATTTTTTGTTACGGGAATATGAAAAAACACAAAGTAAAGGAAACTCAAAAGTTACAAACAAACTTCTATATAAAGCATGATAGACAGTATTCCACCATTATATTCATTGGTCACGATAGACAGTATTATATTTCTGAAGGTAAATATTCGATTTTTTCCATATGTTGTAGTTATTTTGTTCTCAATTGTGTTGTTGTTTTATTTTTATTAAACAATAGTTGTTATAGTTTCATCTTTCAGATTCATTTCTGTTATTACCCAGGTTCTATACCTCTCGCTATCTTATCCATGTTTTCTTTTTTATTTGTCTTTTTTTCCAAACCGATAGCTTCAATTAAAGAAATCCGACAGAAATAGAAGATGCATGAACAACTAAAACCGGAAAACACAAAAGTGTCAAAAATTACAAGAAATTGTTATTAAGCAATAGTTGTTATAGTTTCATTTTTCATTGATGAAATTCCATTTCTGTCGTTACTCAGGTTCCATACCTCTCGCTACCTTATCCATGTTTTCTTTTTTATTTGTTTTTTTTTTTTCAAAATGACTAAAATAAAGATTTTGTAAATTTGTATTCTTTTTTAGTATATGTTGCCAGGTGTTATCGTTTCGATTGCTAACTCTTAACTAAAATTTAGATTTTCGGCTTTATATGAACTCAATTTTTGGCTTTCTCAATTGTGTTGTTTTTTATTTTTATTAAACAATTGTTGTTATAGTTTCATCTTTCAGAGATGAAATTTCATTTCTGTTGTTATCTAGATTCCATGCCTCTCGCTACCTTATCCATGTTTTCTTTTTTTCTTTTTTTATTTTTCAAAATGACTAAAATAAAGATTTTGTATATTTGCATTCTTTTTTAGTATATGTTCCTAGGTGTTATCGTTTTGATTGTTAACTCTAACTAAAATTTAGATTTTCGGCTTTTTATGAACTCAATTTTTAGTTTTAATTGAAGTTAGATTAATTTTTCTAATTCGGAACATGTTGAAATCCACTCATTTTTTTAGTTTGAGTTTAGCTAATTGATATGGATTGTATTTTTTATTTTTATGCATTTTGGTACAAATAGATATAAAGTTTCACACGATAGTTGTTCATTGAATTTTGAGACATATTAAATAAAATATTAAAGAGATATTGGAATATTATACTTAAAATGAAGTTTATTTCAATATAAATTATGTTATATTATTATTATTATTAAGAAGTTATTTTTTCCCAATTTTCTAGACAAGGAGATTGTAAGCGTCTAATACGCTTGATAAGATGTTTATTCTTGAAGAATGTGGATTATGCTATATACGAATTCAAAATCAAGGTAAATAAAAATAAATTTTGATGCTCAAAATCCTAAAAATGTACATTAATTATGGATATTGAGGTAATTGCTTTTGCAACATTGGCTTATATAATTTTTAACTATTATATTATGGTTCGTACAAAATTGTTAGTATTTCAAGAGTTTTTAACAGATGAAAATGAAATATGATCATAGGATAAATTATTGAAAAATATTAATTAAGAAAATATTATTATTTGAATCTCTTCAAATTCTCAAATCTTGAGCATAATGATTCTAATTAATATAATTAATTTCACATATTAATTATAAAACGTTTTTTTTTGGTACTGAGTGGTTACAATTGCGATTTAATTCTATTTAACTAAAATTAATTTATGGACTTAATACTTCATTAAGAAAAAATAAAATGTTTAATTAATGGGCAAAAAATATTTTCACTCTCCTCTTTATATGCTTATGTCTCGAAATTCTCTCTTATTTATTTAAAAAAAAAAACGAGAGGAAGATGGTTCTCTCCTAATTATCTTTTTCGTCCCTTCATTTTTTTTCAATTCTTTTGTTTGTTTTTCTTACTTACAAAATTCAAGAATATATAATTATTAGAAAATATTAATGAAGTCAAATAAGTGACATTTGCGAGTATGGCTGATATTCTATATAGTGAAAGAATGAAGAACAAATTCATCGAATGTCTTGATGAGATATTACAAGATGAAAATAGGAGAAATCATCATCTTAAACTGATTCAATTAGATATATTGGGTTATTGTAGCAGAATGAATAATTGAATTCGAATACTTGGTGATCATGAAATTCCATCCACCAAAATAATTATCATCAAGATGAATTTGTGACTAATTCTTACGAATTTTATTTTTTTATATGTAACATATTGAATTGATAAAGTTTCTTCATATGCAACATTAGAAAAGTATTGATTGTAATAGTTTATAGAATAATATATTGATGTTACTTCCATTTTAACAACAACAACAACAACAACAAAGCCTTAGTCCCGAAATGATTCGGGGTCGGCTAACATGAACCATCATATAAAACCGTGAAAATCAAGTCGTGTCAGCGACACAGATTCGCTCCCTCCACTCCGTCCTATCCACTACCATATTTTCCTCAATTCCCAATAAACTCATATCACTCTCGATCACCCTCCTCCAAGTTTGCTTAGGTCTTCCCCTACCCCTCACCACTACATCCCTTTGCCACTCTTCGGTTCTCCTAACCGGCGCATCAAGCGCTCTACGTCTCACATGGCCAAACCACCTTAGTCGGTTTTCTCTCATTTTATTCTCAATAGATGTAACCCCTACTTTTGTCCTAATTATTTCATTACGCACCCGGTCCTTTCTCGTGTGACCACACATCCATCTCAACATACGCATCTCCGCCACCGACATCTTATGGATGTGGCAGTGTTTCACTGCCCAACACTCCGTACCATATAACAATGCTGGTCTAATTGCCGTCCGGTAGAATTTTCCCTTCAATCTATTAGGCATGCCGGGGTCACAAAGGAAACCCGTAGCACTCTTCCACTTCGACCAACCAGCTTTAATCCTATGGGCAACATCTCCATCTACTTCTCCATCCGTTTGGATAATAGATCCTAAATACCGGAAGCAATCCGAGGCCTGAACAACTCTCCCATCTAGGGTGATTGTCCCTGCCTCCCTACTCCTACGGCCGCTAAACTTACACTCCAAATATTCTGTCTTACTTCGACTCAACTTAAAGCCTCTAGATTCTAGAGTTTGCCTCCATAGTTCCAACTTCATCTCCACTCCTTCTTTCGTCTCATCAACCAACACAATATCATCTGCAAACAGCATGCACCATGGTATACCATCTTGAAGTGAACTTGTTAGTTCATCCATAACGATGGCAAAAAGAAATGGGCTTAGTGCGGAACCTTGATGCACTCCAATCGTAATAGGAAACTCTTCAGTTTTCCCAACACTAGTACGTACACTCGTGCATACTCCCTCATACATGTCCTTTATGATGTCAATATATTTCCGCGAAATGCCTTTCCTTATCAAGGCCCACCAAAGTACTTCCCTTGGTACCTTATCATATGCTTTCTCCAAGTCAATGAAAACCATATGCAAGTCTTTCTTCTTATTTCGATAGTGCTCCATTAATTGTCTCATTAGATGGATGGCTTCCATAGTTGATCTTCCCGGCATAAAGCCAAACTGGTTTTCCGAGATCTTCACCGTCCTCCTTAGCCTTTGTTCAATCACTCGCTCCCAAAGTTTCATAGTGTGACTCATTAATTTGATTCCCCGATAGTTGGCACAATCTTGGACATCGCCTTTGTTCTTATACAAAGGGATTAAGGTACTTTTCCTCCATTCTGATGGCATCTTATTGTTTCTCCAAATTTTGTTGAAGAACGTCGTCAACCATTCGATTCCTCTTTCTCCCAAACATCTCCAAATCTCAATAGGGATGCCATCAGGTCCTACTGCTTTCTTCAACTTCATCTTACTTAATGCCATTTTGACTTCACCCTTTTGAATTCTCCGCAGGCATTCATGATTTATCATATCGTGATGGATACTTATATCTCCAACATCTTGTTGGCGATCTCCATTAAATAAGTCATCAAAATAGGACCTCCATCGTTCCTTGATATCCTTATCTCCAACTAGGACTTTCTGGTCCACATCCTTCACACATTTAACTTTTCCGAGATCTCGCGTCTTCCTATCTCTCATCCGAGCAATTCTATATATGTCTCTTTCCCCTTCTTTCGTATCCAATCTTGTATACAGATCCCGATTCACCTTTGCTCTAGCATCTCGTATGACCTTCTTTACTTCCCTTTTAGCCTCTTTGTATTTTTCGTAGTTCTCGTCACTCCTACATTTCCCCAATAGATTGTAATTCTTTTGTATCGTAGATATAATATTTAATTTTAATTGTAGTTTAATTCAATTTTTGTTTAACTTATATTGTAATTCTTTTGTATCGTAAATATAATATTTAATTTTAATTATAGTTTAATTCAATTTTTGGTTTTTTATTATATTCTAATATATTTCTTAATTAATCTGCTATTTTATTATTATTGTTTCACAAAATATTTGGAATATGAAAATGTATTAAAATTCCTAAACAGTACAGATAATTGAATTTTGTAAAAATAAATAAATCATTCATCTTTAGTTAAAATTCTATAAAAAAAAGTAGTCAATTATTTTTAAAATTAATTTAATTTGAATTATCATTAAAAAATATATATTAATTTCAAATATACATAAATATGTCAATTTATTTATTTATCTAAATTATATAAAAGTTTCATACCTCGTGCATCGCACGGGTTTTCGACTAGTTTATAAAGTAATTAAGGAAAATGATTTACTATTACCTTTTGAAACTCTAATTCATTCTTTCATACTTTTTTTAAAAATAGTAATCACTCACTACTTCTTCTCGTTTTTTGATGTTATAGTCGAACATTGAAAACTATTTTATTTTATAACACAAAATTTCCATTTATCCAATATTTTTTTAAATAAAATATTTCCGACAAACAAACACGACCTTAAAATTCAAGAAAGCTTACCATCCAATAATCAAATAAGCAAATGCACTCATAGTAATTTATCCAAAGAAGGCTCGTGATAATTTAAGAGAACAATAACATTACTAAATACATAATAAGATTTAAGTAAATTATACTAATAGTATCTGAATTATATTTCAGTTTACATTTTGGTATATGAATTACATTTTGTCTCAAAAATATACCTTAAGTAATGGTAACCGAACAATTTAGTACATTTAACCAGTCACTAACCAATCAACCCAAGTTTTGACCATTTTTAGTTAAAATTTTAACTAATTTGTCTCTCTTCCATTCTCACTCTCTCTTCGATTATCACGTTCGATTATCACGGAACAACTATTTCTCTTATTGCTCTTATCCCTATCAGACATGACTAGAATTCATGTGGGCTCTGCATTTAGTCATTCTCTTCGAGTTTAGTAGGGTCAGACTGAGGTCCACGACGCTGATTGACATTCTAGCCACCGGGAGAAGCGGTCTGCCCAGAATTACAAGGGAATATCCACCACGATCCCTTTCGCCTCCCAATCTGCTTCTTTGGCTTATTCCATAAATGTGATGGGCAAAAAGATCATTCCTTTAACCGGGACCTTAATGTCGGATAGGCCGACCAGCGGCAAACTTCCCTCTCGGAGGGTGGTTGTGTGTCCTTTCATGACTTCCAACGCTTTTAGTGTTAGTAGGTTGACGGAGCTCCCGATGTCACCAGGATCCGATAGACGTTAAAGTTTGCTGTTAAAAAAGTGATCACTAAAACTTTTGAATGCGGAGTTTGCAGCGGGGGTTGCACTATCAACACTTCGTCAACTACCTTTCTTTTGCCCGAGGAGGCAAAGGCTCCACCATAGGCGTGCACTCCCTCTGTAATAACGTGAATCTCTTCATGGTAGCGGGGTCTCTTGCCATCATCAAGTCTAGGGGCCGGGTCTTGCGGTCTGTGGCCGGGTCTCCCTAATGCTTAAATATATTTTTTAAAAATTGAGAATTCATGAATTATTATAAAAAAATTATAATTAAAATATAAAATTATATTTTATTTATAATATAAAGAAAAAGTTCATATATTTAAAATTAAATAACTGGTACATATCCAATGGGTCAGTTGAGAAGCCTACAAAGAATTGGGCCTCAGGGGTTTTCTTGTCTAGCAAGCACTGCTCACGGAAAAAGCGTCCATCTGAGTTTTATCCTTCGAGAAATATCGGATAAAGTATTTTTTCTAGAATCTTCCGTCTTCTTCCCCACACAATTCTAGCACCTTCTTTCCCTTATATAACAACCTCGCTCCCATTTGTCCACCTGTCTATCAAAATAAGCTTTTTACAGTACATCAACACTAGTATTCGACTGCTCGACCTCATAGCGTTTTCTCCTTTGCTTAACTACTTAATCAATGGCTTCCTCTGTAGCAATCAAGAAACTCGTCTCCTCTAACCTTATTCCATCTTCTCTCCGCCTGATTCGCCCCTCAGCAGCGATTCAGCCAGGTTCTCGTTTCTTCAACACCAACGCCGTTCGCCAGGTTGATGACGACAGTGAAGACGACCGCCGCATCGATGGCCCTCTCTACGGCCGTGGAGCTGACTTCCTATCAGGTAGTCGTACTCCGTTTTCCAATTGCTTCTTCTCCTATTTCAATTTTTTCTGGTACGGAGCCTTAGTTCTTCATATTCGCATGAACTTGAGAGAAACACTGAAATAGTTCATAATTATCGGTCTGAGTAATTAGATCGGAGATCGTGTACTAATTTGTTAAGCATAAGCAGGAGAATAGGAGAAAATAGCCGAAATGAACTGTGCTTTCAACATCATTTGAAAACTGAGATGTTGATTTTTTTTTTTTTCTTTTTTGTGATTTGAATGTAGACGTGGTGAATCCGTTTTGGCCGACTAGGAGCTTGAGCCAGATGCTGAACGTGATGGATCAAGTGATGCATAATCCTTTCACCTCGGCCTCCGGTGGCATTGGCGCCCGCCGAAATTGGGATGCTCGCGAGACCGAGGATGCTTTGAATCTCCGAATTGACATGCCTGGGCTTGACAAGGAGCATGTGAAGGTATCGGTGGAGCAGAACACTCTGGTCATTAAAGGAGAGGGAGATAAGGAATCGGATGATGAAGAGAGCGGCAGGAAGTGCAGTGGAAGGATTGATCTGCCGGAGAAAATGTTCAAGACTGATGAAATCAAAGCTGAGATGAAGAATGGTGTGCTGAAGGTGATTGTTCCAAAGGTGAAGGAGGAAGAGAAGGCTGGTGTTTTCCATGTTAAGATTGAGTAGGATGCCTGAGTGCTGAAGTTTTAATGGGTTTTGTTACTACTTACTAGTGAGGGTATAATAACATTGAATCAAATCGTTTTGTAATTAGAATTTTCCTAATGAGATTTCCTTTATTTTTTATTTTTTATTTTGGAGTACGATTAACTAGGCCTAAATTTACAAAATTAAGCCTTTGAGATGTTATTTACCTTTCTAGTCAAACTATATGCTTTCAACATGAGGCTATTCTTTGCAATTTCCAAATTATTATTAATCTACATTTTGCTGTACGCTATAAATCTGTAATTATATCTTATCTTTTATATTGTTTATGACTAGGGTCAAAGAAGAAAATTCAAATTAACACTTTAAACTAGGGGTGTTCAAACTTAATTTGTATAAATAATTTTAATCCAACCTAACAGGTATGTAAGTACATTTTTTTCATAGATAGGTTGGATTACCTTGGGTTGTATTATTTTATTTTATTTTTTGAATCTAGTTGTATTAATTTTTTTATTGAGTTAGATGGGTTGGATGATTCTGAGTTGAATGTTATATTATATATTTAATATATATATATTTTTTTTTTGTGTGTTTCTCTCTTATATTATTTTAGTGGTGGTGCCTTCTATACTTACTTTGTTTTGGACAAATTAAAGTAAAAGGGATGAGTTTACTTTGTAAAGTTTATCATCATCCATTGGTGGAAAAAACAAAGTAAAAATTACTTTGTCAAAAACAAAAATAAAGTAAACATAGTCTAACCCTTTAGAACATCTCTAAAAAATTCTTAATACACTTTCTAAAAATAATATATATAATTGACTCTTAGTGATTTAAGAGTGAATAAATATTCTCTATATCTCTTTATTTATTATTTTATTATTAAGATTATTATATATTGTTATATGTACCAATAGTGTTAAGAGAGACACCTCAATAATAAATTATTAATAAAAAATAAAGTTAGAAGGGACTAAGAGGTGGAAAGAGGCTCTTTATTAATAGAGAGGATGGAGAGGCTCTTAATGATTTGAGGAGCCACTAAGAACTGTTGGAGATGATTTTTAACTTTCTCTTCTCAAATTAAGAACCAAAATATTTATTTTAACATTTTTTTATAAATTTATTTTAAATTAATAGAATTCATTTATTTTTTATAATAATAATAATAATAATAATAATAATTCATAGTTAAAATATAATAAATTAGTATATGTATAATAAATTAGTATATAAATATTAAAATACAAACTAATATATAATAACATAATCACAATATAGTAAAATATAAAAAAATTAAAACCAAATCAATCAATCATTAACAAATTTTGTTTCTTAGTATTCTATTTTTTTTATTTGTTTTGTTTTCTCATTTCTCATTTTTCTTTTACACAAATTTTATGAGTATCATTTATTTCATGAATGAGAATGTACTGAATTTGAAGAATTAGAAGAAATTTTCAATTTAAACACACTTTTTCAAATCGAATTTCAAAATTTATTGAAATTTATTTCATATTTTTGGAATTCTAGAATGTTTTGAAATTTCAAATTTTTGGAATACAAAGGAAATAAAAACCTTATCTAAATCTTGAAGGCACATTACCAAGTTCGTCTATTAGTCAGCCAGTAAAGTAAATATACTTTCACAAGGGAAGGTTCAAGGCACATTAACTACCTATCCTATGCAGATATCTTCTGTAGAAAGTTATCACCACGTCCTAATCGTCTCGTTTCTAATTTTATTCATGTGGGGGATTGTTGGAAAATTTTGAATAAAATTATATATTAATTTAAATACCAAAAAACATCTCCTTTCATGAACATTCGTGTCCTTCGTGATCAGTCATGTTCGTACGTGAATAGTCGTGTCTGTCCGTGTACAGTTGTGTTCGTTCGTGAAAAGACATATCCTTTCGAGTTATATTTATATAGAATGGATTGTCAAATTCACAAGTTGCTAAAAAAAAGTTGAAGTTGTTGAAAAGGTTGTTCAAAATACTCTTTGTCTATTCATAATGTTCTTGTTTTCCTACTCCGGTGATAACGAGCCTACACACAGTTTGATTTCGCTTGCGTAATCTGTTGTATCCTGGAAGACGATCGTCAATAGCGACGACATCTGTCTTAAAAATGTGATGTTTGTTGGTATTTAAATTAATATATAATTTTATTCAAAATTTTCCAACACAATCATGAATTATATCGGCCAGATAATATAGTTACTGATAGACAAATAATATAGTTACTGATAGACAGTTCGAGAGAATCGTATTTCTCTGAGAGAGAATCCTAACATCCCAGAGATTGATGGACTTCAGCTAGGAAAATGCTTCCCCACAGCAATAGCTTCCGCCATAACAAACACATAGTCACAATAGTCCAGGCTATCGTGCAGCAAAAAAAAAAAAATCCATTTAGTAATAATATCCAGTCTCATAGAAGACTTTGCATCAACATTTAATTATAAATACTTGAATTTAGCATGTACAATTATAAAATTAAAAGAAATGGAGGGGAAAAGAGTAGGGAAATATGAAAGAAAGTTAAAGAGAATGATATTATTTTTTCTCTTATAAGAATATAATGGGTGGAGAAATGATGAAATTACATGTTTAAATGGAAATAAAATAACTCGAGTTGGCGCTTTGCTTTCTTGATAGTGAAGGACGACCCGGGGGTTTCCCTCAATCTTTTATAGAAAAGGAAAATTGTGGTTGAAAGACCATTGGTTTCGCATTCAATCCATACAATAGTTGTAAAAATGGACGACACCCCTCCTTGGTATCGTCTTAAGCTGTACCCGAAGGCCCAAGCCTACCCGCACTCCCCAACTACTTTCACTGGTCACTCTACCGCCCAAGTCTTTGGTGTTTTAGTTGAGCCAGGTATTTCATTTCATCCTGATGAAAGGGAGTATAGCCATGAAGCTAGCAATCAATCCACCTACGACACGCAATGTCAGGGCGTGAAGAGAGAGTGCCCTTAACTCTTATTAGATAGACGCGGGCTCAGGTTTTTATCCTCTCTCGACCTAACGAGTGTGCTAGCACTATCAGTAGTAAAGAAAGATATGAATAAAGAAAGAACGCATACCAAGGACCATGTGTGATAGTCTAGTCCTTCTTACATGTGTGAAAAGAAGAAGTTCCAACCTATTAGTTACACGACTCCTCCAAAAGCCAGCTCTAATCAAAGAGAGAACGAGATTCGCGATGAAACCCTTCTTTCAGGAGTAGTTGGTTACGAAAGAAGAAGAAAGCAAGGGTAAATAAGCAGAAAGCCGGGCTAGGGAAAAGGGTTCATAACCCGGGAAGGATAGCTCGTCCAGAAAAAAGTGTCTTCTTATTTTGTTTTTGACAAAGTAATTTTTTTTTTCTGACGAAGTAAGACTTACTTTATTTTTCATTATTACCATTGGATGATGGAATTTAAAATGCATTAATACCAAAAGTGAACTGCTATTTACCGTTCCTAAACTACTTATCACCGCTCCCTTTTGATATTTTTGCCATTCTCACAATTTCAACTCCAAAAATCAAAACCTCTCATTTTTCCGAGCAAAAATATTGAATTTTACAAAAATGAGAGGTTTTGATTTTTGGAGTTGAAATTGTGAGTTTTGGATGCAAAATAATGAGAAAGACGGAAAGGAAAAAGAGGGAGCGATAATAAAAAAAAGCGATAATAAGTAATTTGGGGCGGTGAAGAGCAAAACTCAAAAAGTGAACTGTAACAACGTAAAAAAGCATCGACAGCAAACAAAAAATAACATAGTAAAAGAACTCAAACTACGTCGTTTTATAGAGTATTTCTTTTTTCTTTTCCGTTTTCACTGATTTTTCTTCACTGTACACAGTCGCTCGTCTCTCTCTCTTTCCTCTCTGTGATTTTCTTCTCAAAATAGACCGAGGAAATGGAAAGCCAAAGGGTGAAGGTGGAGGAAGAAGACCGGATCAGTGCTTTGCCAGATGCCATCATTCACCATATACTCTCATTTTTGCCATCAACCAAAGAAGCTATTCAGACGGGAATTCTATCAAAACCGTGGCAGAATCAATGGGCTGGAGTTGCGGTTCTCATCTTCGATTCAACTGGTATGTTTCCCAGAAGCTTCCATAAATTCATTGAAAATACCTTAATTCTCCATGACTGCTGCAAGATCAAGAAATTCCATATTCAATATTTTTATCGCCGTAAGGAGGATCAGTTCACTTCGAAAATCCGTTTCGCAACAAGAAAAGATGTGGAGGATTTAAATTTGAGTTCACTTGGGCAAGTATACAGGTTGCCGAAATCTCTTTTCAACTATCCTTCACTGGTTAAATTAAAAACCCATAATTGTATTATTATGCCTAAGGGAAAGGTAAATTGGGGATGTCTCACTGCATTGAATATGGAAACTTGTAGATTCAATAATCTAGCGTTGGAACATATTCTATGCGGCAGTCCGCTACTCAAATCGTTAGAATTAAGGTACTGTGATCGGATTGATAAGCTTGTTATTGCTTCCAAATCTATGAAAAGATTGGTTTTGTTAGATCTTACAATTATGAACATTGAAGTTATTGAAATTTCGTGTCCAAACCTTGAGGAATTATCTCTCCAACGTATGTACATAGATGATCCAAAGGTGTTTAGTCAATTGATTGAAAATGTTCTATTTGGCTGTTCGTTACTCGAGTCATTTGAATTAATCCACTCTTGTATGTTTCAACAGCTGGTTATTGCTTCCAATTCCTTGAAAATATTGGTTTTAGGAAACCTTAACGACATTTCTCATATTGAGATTTCATGTCCAAAGCTTGAGAAACTGAAGCTTTCCGGCTGTTTGAATATTGAAACTGCTAAATTAATAAATTTGCCAACTTCAATTTGTGCTACTTCTGATTTTCATTATGACCGGAAGCATGAAAGTTCTAATGAAAAACATGAAAGTTTGGTTAAAGACATTCTCCATCAGCTTCAGAATGCCAAGGAGCTAAAAATTGGCAGATGGTTTCTGGAGGTAACTTCTAAATAAAAAGCATTCCATCCTTGTTTTTGAAAAAATTGAATTGTTACTATAATTTTTTTTCCTTTCTATTTCCACATTATGTTTGTAGATCCTGTCAGCTATAGAAGTGGGAGGTTTGTTTTCTCTAGTGTTAAACAGCAAATGTTTGACTCTTAATTATCCTGATTTGGATAAGTATCATTCTGGAATTGCATGTGTACTTCGTAATTCACCTATGCTGGAGAAATTAGTTATCAAGCTGCCACGCTATGAACAGGTTAGTTCTGGAACATTTTCAAGTTTTATCAGGTATTGTTTTGAATGTTTTAGTGTATATGGATTAACTCCACCTGGCAACTTTCAATAATTATGCATTAAAAGGCCTTAACATTTCATGAGTTCTCTCAATTTTTAGTTTATGAAGTAAATGAAACAATAGAAAATGTTGTTAACTTGTTAGTTTGTAGAGCTTAATGAATATATATTCTTCCAATGTATTGTTAAGTTCTTTTGCCTAACAATATTTATCTCCAGAGCTATAGGTATGATGATTTTCTGAAGTTGAATGCTTTTGGGGAAAACTACTGGAAATCAAATCTGATTGTTTTCGATTGTTTGGTATCGCATCTAAGGACTATTCGGATCATTCGCTATCCGAAGAGAGATCATAACCGTAAGTTTGTGCTAAACTTTGTTAAATTTTTACTCAAGAATGCAAGAGTGCTGGAAAAGATGGTTGTCGAATTGAAAGATCATGAAACAGCTGTTCCGTTCCAAGTTTCTCAAGAATTGTTAAGCTTTCCTAGATGTTCTCAATATGCCAGTATTGAGTTGTTATACTCTAAGTAAAGAGGAAGGTTTTTTTTTTTTTTTTGGGTAAGCTTTTATATTTGGGACATATAGTTTGGAGTAGATGATTAATTGCTTTTATAAATAGCTACATGGTACTAAAATGAAGTTGATAGAGTCATTTTGTTCATTCGAGGTCATTATTAATTAGTCAAAACTGATTATGGGTTAATGACTATTTGGATGATGATTATGATTTAATTAGCAGCAACATAAGATTATTGCATATATTGCCTAATAATCCCAGTTCATGTCTGAACATTGCATTTCCTTTATTTGTTTTTCCTTTGCAACATTTGGTACTTGATGATTTCAATCATGTCCCTTTTATTAGCTGTTCATCTCAAAGTACATGGTTAAGCTCTTCAAGCTTTACTAGAATTGAGTTATTATATATTTTTTTTTTGTGGTGAAACATAGTAAAACTGATTTCCTTTCTAATATAAAAAGGGTTGTCATGGATATTGATATTGGCTCTCATACTCAATATTGTTTGTTTTTTCTCTGAAAGCAGTTAATAGCTTTTGCAATTCTCTTCCATATAATATAATGATTAAAGAGAAATTCATGCATTGTAATGCTACATAGCACATAGAGTTGGTACATTATAATTACACCATAGAAAAGTAAACTAAATGGCTTAATACATTAGGGGTTCTTATATTTTCTTGATAATCCAATTAGCTCTATCCATACTGTTATCTTAAGTCGGGTGTTAATCCTAATGAACTCCTTCATCGGATTCAGAAAACACTGTTACATGCATGTATGAACACTTTACTTGATTTGGGTTGATTTTAAGTTTATTGGTCTATTATAAAGTATAGTCTCACTTCATGCATGTATAAACACTTTATAACTACTTAAATAATCTTGGGATTACTTTTCTTATAAAAAATTAATGTTTTTTATATATAGTTTTAGTTATGCTATATTTGATTAAAACAAATGATTAAATAATTAATTTATTCGTTAATATTCATATCCTAAAACAATTGTCTTTAGGACATTAAACTCTAACACATACCAATTTCAAAAGGACAATATCCATGGAGTTGTGCACCATTTCTATGATTATAGAACTTTGTCTTGTGTTAACAGGTGCATCCTCTACATCTTGCGACACAACAAAGTTTTCTTCATTCATTAAATTCATATTTCGTTAATGACATCGTTTTAGTTCCCATTGAGCGTGCCAAAAACTGTTTCTTGCCTTTTCGAATAGGTGCGAGCGTGCCAAAAAGTTTTACGAAAGTTTACAAAAATCTATGGAATTGACTTCTAGCAGATGATTGTGAAAGTTTTTTTTTTAAATTTGCCCCACCAGACCAGATGTGATTCGAACCCATGATCTCCCTAGTCATAAGTAAGCTCTCAACCACTAGACTAAAAGTTAATTAAAACAAACAATAAGGAATTGAAAGTACACTTGGAATTGAAAGCTTACAAATTTTAGGAATTAAAATTGCAAGGCTTAGAATTGAAAGAAAATTATAAGACTAAGGATTGAAATCTAAGAATTGAAATTGCAAAGGTTAGGAATTTAACAGTGAAGTTGTCTAGAGTTCTTGTGTTGATTTTAGTTGTTGTCCTTTTTTCTGATGCTAAGTCTCCTATTTATATCCTCGTTGCACCTTCAAAACTGTATGTACATTACATCCTCTTCCCACATTTGCAGGAGTGTCCCATGACCAAAACTGCTCCAAGTTCAATTGACTACATGTACCATTTTCTCCAAGCTTCTCTGTTAACTTCCACTCCCACATAGAATATGATGAAAGGTTTTCACGGTAGAGTACACATGGAAAGAAATAAGAAAAACCACAAGATTATATGAAGAAGAAGAGGAATGAAGTTGAATTACTTATCAATCCTTATTTACCAAACGCTACTCATTTGTTTATTTCTAATTATAAATTTACTTTTTTTTAATAAAATAAAATATTATTAACTTAAATCAGATAAGAGAACCTCGATAAGAAAGAAGGAGGACATGCTCACTCTCCACGAATAGATAAATTATTAATCGTATGAGTTAAAGAATGAACTGACGAGTTCATTAAACGTTTAACAAAAGAATAGAAACATTATCTAAATTTTGAATAATTGAAACAAAATCATGAATTATATAGGCTAGATAAGATAGCCGATGAGAAAGTTTTTTATTACATATACTGCTAACAGACAGTCCCAAAGAACCATAACATCCCTATGCTATGATTGGTGGACTTCAGTCAAGAAAGTGCTTCCCCGATAACAATAACTTCCGCCACAACAGGTTGGAAACCGCCCTCCAAAGCTGCATGAAATGCATATTCACAATAGTCTAGGTGTTTAGGCAGCAAAAAAAAAAAAGAACCGATTGAGCAATGCGTAGCCTCAAAGAAGACTCATGCATCAATATTACATTATATAATTATAAAATTAAAAGAAATAAAGGGAGAAAATAGTAGTGAAAAAATGAAAGAATGATAAAAGAAATGATATTATTATTTTTTTAATAAGAGGAGAAAGGGGAGGAAGAAATGTTATTTTAAGGTAAAATAGGAATAGAAAAAATTAATGGATCCACATTCATGAAATTGCATGTTTAAAAGTAAAATGTAATCAAAGTAATGGTCAATGGCGGAATCGGAATCCCGAATGACCCGGGACTCAAACATATCAATAAAAAAAAAATTCAATTAAAAAAAATCGAAATTAACTGTGGGGTTAATGGTAAATTTTCAAAGTCCAGCCCGTTAGGGTTGAGCAAATTTTTTTTAGCCTCCACCGCATTAAAATTGTAAAAATGTTATCATTTTTTAGAAACTAGCATTGAACTAATAGAAAATTATAAAAATAAAGAGTCCATTTAAATTAATTAATAATTGTAACATGTTTTTATAATTATTGAAAAATAAAATTAAAATAAATAAAAACTTTTTAAAAGAAAATAAGGTTGAAGGAAATTGAACACAAGACCATTTAAATAAAAGCAAGTATCTTTAACCATTTTATCTACCTTTAAACATTGAAATAATACTACATAGAGTCAATATAATTCTCTCCAAAATATTACGATACACTATTACTAAATTTTTTTTTTCTCAATTCTCGGGCGGCCGGCCGGGGCTGGAGCCCCCTCTACCCCCCTGATTCCGCCCCTGGTAATGCTTATTTTTATATGAAAAAATGCAAAATTTAGTTGCCATTGTTATAAAATTACCGAAATTATAGTGTGATTATAATCACACTTATATATATATATTAATAAATATATGTAAATATATATGGAGATTAATAATAATAATGAAGAACTTAGATTGAGAGAAAGATTATAATAGCATAAAGCTTAATCTTGGTGTACATTACAAATGGGGTATAAGCCTATTTATAATAGTAGGCTTACAAAATGAGTGGTCCTAATTATACTTATCTTTAAGCATATCATGTGTGTATTAAATACATGTTTATTTGTTAGTGACATGTATTTAATTTGGTGGCTATGCATTTAATATGGTGGACATCCATTAATAATAATTAACCTAATTGGTAATTATTTTTAACACTCCCCCTTGGATGTCCATCCATGCGAATAGGGCACTGCCTCATTAAAAACCTTACCAAGTAAAACCCAGTGGGAAAAAAACCATTGGTCAAGGGAAAAAGAGTACAGTGTTTACTCCCCCTATTCGCAGTATTACTGAAGATCTCTGAGACGGCGCATTCCAATACCGTAAACCAACTTCTTAAAAGTTGTTGAAGGTAATGCCTTTGTGAACAGATCTGCCAGATTGTCACTTGATCGAATTTGGTGAATACTGATTTCACCATTCTTTTGAAGATCATGAGTAAAGAAAATTTTTGGTGAAATGTGCTTTATTCTGTCTCCTTTAATGTAGCCTTCCTTCAGTTGAGCAATGCAAGCTGCATTATCTTCATATATTGTAGTCGGTGTTTCTTCATCTGATGATCTACCACATGACTCTCGAATATGCTTGGTTAACGATCTTAGCCAAACACATTCTCGGCTTGCTTCATGAATAGCTATTAACTCAGCATGATTTGAGGAAGTAGCTGTAATAGTTTGCTTCGTAGAGCACCAAGATATAGCTGTACTTCCATATGTGAATAAATAGCCTATTTGTGATCGAGCTTTGTGTGGATCAGATAAGTAACCCGCATCCGCATAGCCTACTAATTTAGGTTTAGATTCATATTCATAAAATAAACCCAAATCAATAGTTCCTTAAAGATAGCGGAATATATGCTTAATTCCATTCCAATGCCTTCGTGTAGGTGCAGAGCTGTACCTAGATAACAAATTGACAGAAAAAGCAATATCGAGCCTCGTATTGTTAGCAAGATACATTAGTGCACCTATTGCACTCAGATATGGTACTTCAGGACCAAGAATCTATTCCTTATCTTCCTGAGGTCGGAAAGGATCTTTGATTACATCAAGTGATCGAACAACCATTGGGCTACTCAATGGATGTGCTTTGTCCATGTAAAATCTTTTAAGGATCTTTTCTGTGTAAGTGGATTGGTGAAGAAAAATCCCCTTTTCTAGGTGATCAATTTGTAAGCCAAGACAAAATTTTGTCTTTCCAAGGTCTTTCATCTCAAATTCCTTTTTCAAATAATCCACTGCTTTTGAAATCTCTTCAGGAGTTCCAATAATATCATCCACATAAATAGAAATGATAGAAAATCCAGTTCTCGATCTCTTTATGAAAACACATGGACAAAATTGATCATTCTTATAACCCTCTTTCAATAGATATTCACTAAGACGATTATACCACATGCGCCCAAATTGTTTCAGTCCATACAAGGATCTCTGTAACTTTATCGAATAAAGTTTCCGTTTTTCACATTTTTCTTGCAGCTTAAATCCTTCAAGGATTTTCATGTAGATATCGTTATCAAGTGAGCCATATAGATAAACTGTAACGACATCCATTAAGCGCATGCTCAATCTTTCTTGTACTGCCAAGCTAATGAGATATCGAAAAGTTATTGCATCCACAATAGGAGAATATGTCTCCTCATAATCAATCCCAAGTCTTTGGGAAAAACCTTGTGCAGCAAGTCTTGCTTTATATCTCGTAACTTCATTTTTCTCATTTCTCTTTCTAACAAATACCCATTTGTATCCCACGGGTTTAACACCTTTCGGTGTTTGGACTACTGGTCCAAAAACCTCGCGTTTGTTGAGAGAATTCAATTCTGCTTGGATTGCATCTTTCCATTTTTGCCAATCATTTCTACTTTGACATTCTTGAACAGATTGTGGTTCATGATCCATATTGTCATCTATAATGTTCATTGCCACATTATATGCAAAAATACGATCCACAACTATTTCCTTTCTATCACATCTCTTTTCAGAACTAACATAATTTATTAAAATCTCTTCATTTGTAACAACTCCAGGTGTTTGTGCAACTTCAGGTGTTTGCACTATTTCAGGGGTTTACACTTCTTCAGGAAGTGTGTCTATGTTAGTATTTTCATCTTCAATAGATTCATTCCTATCATTGACCGATTTTCTTTTTCTTGGATTTTTATCCTTTGAACCAATAGGTCGTCCACGCTTCAGGCGTGCTTGAGAATGATTATCATGTTTTTCTTTAGGAATTTCAATACGAATTGGTATATTAGCTGCTGGTATATGCGATTTTGTTACTCGTTTTGGATCCGCAAGTGCGTCTGGCAACTGATTTGCTAAATTTTGAAGATGAATTATTTTCTGAACTTCTTGTTCACAATCCTTTATTTTAGGATCCATGTGAGAGAGTGATGAAGCTTTCCATGTTATTGCCTTTTCCACATCTTTATTTTCTCCCCCTAATTTAGGGAATGTGGATTCATCAAAATGACAATCTGCAAAACGTGCAGTAAACATATCTCCCGTTAATGGCTCAAGGTATTTAATTATTGAGGGAGATTCATAACCAACATAAATTCCTAATCTCCTTTGAGGACCCATTTTAATGCGATGTGGTGGAGTAATAGGAACATATACTGCACATCCAAAAATTCTCAGATGAGAAATATTGGGCTCATGACCAAAAGCTAATTGTAATGGGGAATACTCATGATAGCTTGTTGGTCTAATAGATATAAGTGATGATGCATGTAAAATTGCATATCCCCACACAGATGTAGGAAGATTAGTTCGCATGAGTAATGGTCTAGCGATTAATTGCAGACGTTTAATAAATGATTCTGCTAGACCATTTTGTGTATGAACATAAGCTACAGGATGTTCAACACTTATCCCAAGTGACATACAATAATCATTAAATGTTTGGGATGTGAATTCACCAGCATTATCAAGACGAATTGTCTTAATTGGATAATCAGGAAACTGTGCTCTTAATCTAATTATTTGAGCAAGTAATCTCGCAAAAGCTATATTGCGTGATGATAATAAACATACATGTGACCATCGAGTAGAAGCATCAATTAGAACCATAAAGTACCTAAATGGTCCACATGGTGGATGAATCGGTCCACATATATCGCCTTGAAGGCGTTCTAAAAATGTCGGTGATTCAATTCCAATCTTACCCTTCGAGGGTCTTATAATTAATTTACCTTGCGAACAAGCAGCACAAAAATATTCATTGCTTTGAAGAATTTTCTGGCTCTTCAATGGATGCCCATGTGCATTTTCTATAATTTTTCTCATCATTATAGAACCAGGATGACCCAGTCTATCATGCCAAATCTTATAAATATTTGAATCTGTAAACTTCTGGTTTACTGTAAGATTTGCTTCAATCACATTAATGAATGTGAAATATAAACCAAAGGATAAAGTATTAAATTTTTCCATCATACATTTCTTCCCTGAAATTATATTAGTAACATAAAGACATTCTTGATTTCCTTCACTTACAGTCTCAATATGATATCCATTTCTGCGAATATCTTTGAAGCTTAGCAAATTTCTATGAGATTTTGGGGAAAATAATGCATTATTTATAATAAACTTTGTTCCTCTTGGTAGGATTATACTGGCTCTTCTGGAGCCTTCAATTAATTTTGTGTTACCAGATATTGTAGTAGGATTATACTGGTTTTGCTGGAGCCCTCAATTAATTTTGTGCTACTATATTGTAGTAACAACTGTTTATCCCTTTCTCAAAGAAAAATATTCTGCATTTGTATACTATACATTGTTCAATACATGTAATATCTGTATATATTAAAACTCAAACCGGTTTGTTTCCAACTAAAATTTCAACCCATCTAGAACCTAAATAATTACAATTTAATGTAATAGATTACGGTGAAAATAACAGTGTTTGATAAGGATCAAACTGGAATTTATTCTCAATTAAGTGGATAATGAATAATTTCCTACTTTTAATTTCTATTAATGCTAATCAAAAGAATAAATCAAAAGATAAAACTGTTTTAGTAGAAGATAAAAATTATTTTTGCAAGGATTAGTACATTATCCCTCTCTGCAGAAAATAACAATAGCAAGTGATTCAAATACACTTGACAACTTCAACAAAAATACATTTTATTTTACCTACTTCTATTGTTTCCTTCCTCCCTATCGAGGACTAGACCTGTCCACGGGCCCGGGTACCCGTCCGGCCCGCCCGGCCCTATCCCTTGGACCGGGCTTGGACAATAAAAATTGTTCATCGGCCCAGCCCGGCCCAGGCTCGCCAAAGCCCGCCTATTTTTTGGGCGGGCTTGGGATTAATAAAAATAACACGGGCCGACCCAGCCCGGCCCGCTTATTAATATTTATTAATAAATATATATTTATATATTAAATATTTATTTTTAAGTATAATATTTATTTTTTTATAATTAACAATTATATATATATATTTAGGTGGGCTTATATGGGTTGGGCTCGGGATTTGATTTTTAAGCCCGAGCCCAGCCCGGTCCGAGCCCGCCTAAATTAATTGTGGGCTGGGCTGGGCTTGGGCTGAGCATTTTTACTTAAAACCCCGACTGGTCCGGCCCGAGCCCAGCCCAGCCCGGCCCATGGACAGGTCTATCGAGGACTGAGAACGATCTCGGGAAGGAAATAGGCGAATATTATGAGGAGGACGACAAGAAGAATTATCTCTGTGAGTAGGAGGTAACCGATTTCATCCATGGGTTCTAGCTCTATCAGATTCGCCATTTTTTTTCTTTTGGTGTGGACGAAGAGAGGATGGGAGATGGTGAATAGGCACTGAGTTAATGGAGGTGTGGATTGTTGGTCCCTTAACTAGTTGCAAGTATAGTTCCAAAGGGGGGGGTTAGGAACTATTTAAACTTTTTCGCAATTTAGGCAGACTTCTTTTACTAAAGAAAAGGTTTGAACAGCGGCGCTGAGTAAACAGCAAGATACTAGCTTAGTCAACAGGTGACTAGGTCAGTTTCTTAGCTTGAGTCAGGAGATAGCACTTAGAGTCTATTCCTGAGCTCTTACGTTTTAATGCGCACAACTCAACTTGACCTCTTGACTTGGTCAGTTTTGATTGTTTAAGCAAGCAATATAAATAAGGAGTCAAAGGTTTAGAAATACTTCACTCAGCAGATTTATCCAGGTTCGGCTTCTTCTAAGCCTATGTCCTGTCCCCGGAACACGTCCGAGATTTCAAATCCTCTACTGAGCTCTTTAAAGGTAGAGCCTCAAACCTTTTACAATATCAGCAATTGAGTATGACAAGAGTACCTTCCTCTATACTTCTACTCAATCCTAATCTCTCCGCTGAGTACTTAAAACCGAGTACTCAGCCTCTCCTTTCTATCTCTAGAAATGATAAGTGTTTTTTGTCCTAATACAAAGATGTGCTAAGACACTTTAGACGATTTACAATCACTCTAGACTTTTACACAGATATGAAAATGTAGTGTAAGAATTTTGCTTTGCTTCTTGCTTGCAGAACTTGTAGAGATTTGGTCAGCGTAATGGCTTGATCAAGTTCTGTATTTTGTGAAGCTTGTGATGGCACTATTTATAGAGACGTCTGGTCATTCGGTCATTTCGAATTTCAAAATAACCGTTGAAGGGAAACGACTATGTGTCGTTGTCATCCTGACTTGCACAGAGCTCTCGGCCAATCACAATCGTGTATCTTCTGTCCTCGGTCAGCACAGCAGATGGTCTCTCCTTTTATGGTAAAGTCAACTGGACAGCATACTGTGTCGTCTGAACTTTGCCAAAAGAGGAAATACTTTGTCTGGAAGTTTTCCTTTGCCAGCTGCTGTCTTGTACGCTTTGTCGAGACTACTCAGCAGCTTCATCTTGAAGTTGTTCCCGAAGGTCTTCTAGATCCTTCCGATTGCTGAGTTGTGTTTTGAACAAAACGGCAACGTCTTGATATACGCGGGCCGAGTGTATTGAGTTGTTTGACTTGGGCCTTGACTTCCGTATTGGGCTTGGGCCTTCCAATCCTTATGACTTATAACATTTATACTCAACATTGAACAAACACATTAGTAGAATAAATCAAAGCATTTAAACTTAGTGTGTTTAGAATATGTATTTTAATTTATACTTAAACAATTTTGTCAAATCAAAATTATGTAGAAAGGTGTTTCAACAAACTCTCCCATTTTGATGTTGGCAAAACTGTTCAGCAGGGAACTCAGTATGAGCTCCCCCATGATAGTTGACCTAGTATAATTAAGCAAACTCCCCCGTAAGGGTTGAGCTACTGACTTAGTTTTACTTAAGACATTTAAGGATTTAAATGAGTAAGTCTAAGGTCAGTTTTCAGATATAGGTCAGCTATATCACATATTCTATTTACTCAGTGTTAGGCAGAAGTTTTTAGACATATAGAGCGCGCTGAGTAATTTGTTGTTCAATGAGTTCTTATCAGAATATTTCATAAGTGTATAGGTTCATGTCAAACATGTTATCAGCATATCTTTTAGTCAAATATTATAAGTGTTAAACAAAGCTGATATAAATGAAGATACATAATAACTCAGTACTTATTAGCATATATCATAACTCAGTATTTGAATAAGAAAAGTAAGTATGATATATAAGTTGAAAGAAGTCAGCAGTTACACAGCAAAAAAAATAAACAACATAGCACATAGATTACAAATGTTAAGACTTAGCCTATCTATTTCTTTTTCTTGCCCTGTGACTGACTTCGCTCGTACTGACGTCGCTCATGCTGAGCTCTGGCAGCTTGCGCTTTCTCCCCCATTTTGTCAACTTCAGGGAGCTTGAACGCATCGGTTAAGACAGCACGAGAAAGTTCTTGTGAAAGCTCTTTTAGTTTGTCAGCACTTTCGTTTACGCCATCAAAAATGACAACTCCATCAGCTGATACTTCTATTGGTATATGAAGATCAGCAGCACTGAGCATATTTACACTGAAAGCTTGAGCTTTGTCTTGCCAAATGAGAGCTTCAGAGAGGCCAGAAAAGACTTGGTGGAAAGTTTTCAAGAGAGCTGAGTCATAATGATGACGCTGGATATTATTATGACGGATGTGATTGAAGGATTGCTGTGCGAGAGATAGCAACTCATTCTGTTTCAACGCGTCAGTATCCATCTCTTGTTTGTTGAGGTTAAGTAGCCTGATCGACTGAGCACTGACTATAGGACACCATTTGCCCATTTGTCTTAAGTTGCTCAGTATGAAGCTGAGCAAAAAGCATCTTGAGTTCTGAGGAAGTGGCGTAGTCAGTGTTCACAGCAGATAACTTCTGAACTTGCTGATGGAGAGAGTTCAGATGTTGAATTGTTGACAGCTGTATCTCTGCCAACTTGGCAAGTGAATCCTGCTTAGCTTGCTGGGCTTGGAATGACAAGACTATATTCAGCAGATCCTTGAGTCCCTTGACTTCATTGAGAAGTAGAGTGACCTGGGAGAGCTGAGTTGTCTCAGGAATTGAAGATCCAGCAGCAGGCGAAGCGGAATGTTGAAGATCATGGATGAATGCTTGCACTGAGTCAATGAGCTTTTTCCCGGACTTAGTGGCATCCCGATGTACATCAGTATGACCAGAAGAAAGTGGAGTGAAAGGAGTACCCTGGTCAGTGACTGGATGACTTGGCTCAATCTGCACTTGAGTTGGAGGTAAGGTTGATTGATCAGCAGAGAGGTTGGTGATGGAAGTCATAACCCGAACACTGTCTGTGCTGACGGCAAAAGGATGAGGAGTCAGCACCATGCTTGAGGAAACAACATGGACAGTGCTTGGTTCAACCTGAATTGTTGAAGTGGTGGAAGTGGTATGCTCGGCATGTTCCTGTTGAGAAGAAACAGAGGCTTGTTTTTCCAACGGCGTTGTAGTAGAGGAAGTGGAGGGCCGTTTGAAAAATTTTAATTGGACGGTAGAAGGATCCTTTGTTGTCTTGGAGAGGACAAGTTCAGGAATAGATGGTGATTGCACAGGGGGTTCACTGACCATTTTCTCACTAGCCTTAACTAGCTTTCGCCTTCTACGTGGTGGAGTGGTATGATGAGCAGGTTCTTCTGAGTGAGTAGGAGTAGGTTCCTTTTCCTCAGTATGGGTCTGGTCAGCTTGATCAACTTGCTCAACTCCAGCAGCTAACTCAGTGTCAGTCTGCACAGCTCCACCAGCTAACCCAGTGTTAGCGTCCTCAGCTTCAATTTCGCTGTCATACTCTTCAGACTCCTCAGCGTCATCCTGACCACTGGTTTCATCGTCTTCTTCTTCCTCCTCAGTATTATCTCCATCAAGTTCTTCCTCAACTTGGGAGATGAAGTGGTCATCTAACTGGACCTCAGGTTTCTCAGAATCAGTACCTTGGCATTGAGTGAAATGAGAATCACCCGGTACAATAAAATCTGTCGGCATGACGTCGAGAGGTGCCAGTGTTGAAGACTTCTGCTTCTTCTGAGGTAGCTCAGCAGCTTCCTCAGTGTCAGGCTCATCTTGCCTGCTTCTCTTCTCAGCTGACTTTCCAGCTGACCTCTGCCTCTTTGCTGGAGACACAACATTAGGTGTCTCAGCAGATTTTCTCTTGCGAGAAGCTGGGGCCTTAGTTCTTCGCCCTTTCTTAGGCTCAGCAATAGTCTCCTCAGTCTGATCAGCTTGGCCAGCAGCAGCAGCAGCTTTTCCTTTCTTCAAGGGCTGTCCAAATTTAAGTGCCCTCAGCGAGGCAGCTGTGATTTTGGTGCCTCTGAAAGATTCCTCACCTTCGAGGTCAATCTTGTGGTCGATGAGGATCCTGGTGATGATTGATCCCAACCTCATTGTACCCGTGCTGCGTAGGAACCCAGCAACTAAGAAAACCGGCATGTTGATGGGGGTGTACGTCAGCATGTGCCATATGAAGCACTGTTCAAAGTTGGTTGCTGATGTAGTGCAGTTGATCTTTGGGTAAATGAAGTAGCTCAGCAGGTAGTGAGCCATCTTCTGATGCTGTCCCATCGAAGATGCTGAGATCTCTCCTGAGTGACCCTCAGGTTTGCAGAAGGTATGGACGTAGTCGGTTTTGTCCTGATCTCCTGACTTCCTCAGCCTTACTCCCTCAGTTTTGAGCTGGAGGAGATTTCCTATGTACAGAGGGTTGATGAAGATGGTTTTCCCTTTTACTTCAGTGCTTAGGTAGTCGGTGGAGTCACTGGCAACCTTGAGGTTGTGGTAAAATTCCCTCACTAGGCCAGGATATGTCTCATCCCTGATCGAGAACAGCCCAGTCCATTCGTTCTTGGAAATCCACTCAGTAAATGGCTGTTCGTTCTGTACAAAGTGCTCCGAAACCCATCTGGAGGGTTCTACATTCCATTCACGTACATTGTCGAAGACCTTGGACTAGGTCCTGATCTTAACAGCTTTCCCTTGGCCAAAAGTTTGGCCAGTTTTACCCTTGCTTGGTGTATAAGGGTTTCGTGAAGGTTCATCGGAGCTGGACTTTTGGTGGCCGGCACCGGAGACGTTGAAAGACAACTTAGTCATTCTTCGAATATGGAGGAATTAGAGGAATTTGAGAGAAAAGAAGTTCTAAGTGATTTCTTTGCCTTAAGAATTGATTAAGCGTAAAGAGTAAAAGATGGGGAAATACCCATAATTTATAGACGAAATGAACGGTGTGGATCTTAATCGAATCCATGTGTCAGTTTTGCCTTGGGATCATGTACCGACAATGATCCTGGCATTTATGACACATTACGACGAATACGTCATCCTAGGCTATACACATTCTTTGCATTTATGCTAACGGATTAATCACTCAGTATTTAGAATGTCAAGCGTTTGATATTCTGAGTGGTCAGTGCAGTATTTAAGGATGATTTTAAGTTCAAGTTCTAAACTAATTTACTCAGTATGCAAGTTTTACTCAGTTATTGTATATTCAGACAGTTCCGATGAGTAACTCAGCAAAAAATAAATCATTCAGTATGTAATTCACTCAGCATTCATATTTATTTAGCACAGGAATTTACTGAAGAGAATTAAACATACCAATTGCTTCTCTCAGTATGCTGAACTGCTCACGAGCCAGTGGCTTCGTGAAGATATCCGCAAGCTGTTCGTCCATTGGGACAAAGGTCAGCTTGATCTCACCCTTGAGTACATGGTCTCTAATGAAGTGATGTCTGATGCTGACATGCTTCATTCTGCTGTGTTGAATTGGGTTCTTGGACAGATCAATTGCACTTTTGTTGTCACATTTGACCTCAATTGTCTTCGTTTGAACACCATAATCTTCAAGTTGTTGCTTGATCCATAGGACTTGAGCAACACAATGACCAGCAGCAATGTACTCAGCTTCAGTGGTGGACAAGGCTACTGACGCCTGCTTTTTTCTAAACCAGGATACAAGACAGCTTCCTAAGAAGTGGCATCCTCTAGAGGTGCTTTTACGTTCCAGCTTATCTCGTCCATAGTCAGTGTCAGTATATCCGATAAGTGTAAAATCATGAGTATTTGGATACCACAAACCTGCGTTCACTGAGCTTTGCAAATATCTAAGGATTCTTTTTACAGCAATGTAATGAGATTCCTTAGGGTTAGATTGATATCTAGCACAGTAGCATACTGAAAACTGAATGTCCGGTCTACTGGCTGTTAAGTAAAGTAGAGAGCCTATCATACCTCGATATAACTTGCTGTCTACTGACTTACCATTCTCATCAGCGCAGAGGACAGTGTCAGTGCCCATAGGAGTGGATATTGGCTTGCAATTTTCCAAGTCATATTTCTTTAAGATCTCCTTGGCATATTTGGCTTGACTGATGAAGATGCCATTCTTTCCTTGTTTAATTTGAAGACCGAGGAAGAAGTTGAGTTCTCCCATCATAGACATTTCAAACTCAGTCTGCATTTGTTTGCTAAACTGCTTGCACATTGATTCGTTAGTTGCACCAAATATTATATCATCAACATAAATTTGGGCCAGCAGGGTATCTTTACCCTTTTTCTTAATGAATAGGTTGTATCAGCTTTGCCCCTGACGTAATTTCTAGTCAGCAGGAAACTGGTCAGCCTCTCATACCAAGCACGTGGTGCTTGTTTGAGGCCGTACATAGCCTTTTTGAGTTTGTAAACATGGTTTGGGAACTTAGGGTCCTCAAAACCTGGAGGTTGATTTACATAAACCTCCTCGTTTATAACTCCATTAAGAAATGCACTTTTGACATCCATTTGGAATAATTTAAAATTCATGTAAGATGCATATGCACATAATATTCTAATTGCCTCTAGCCTCGCCACTGGGGCAAAGGTCTCACCGTAGTCTATACCTTCTTGCTGACTGTAGCCCTGAGCTACAAGCCTTGCTTTGTTCCTGACTACGTTTCCTTGTTCGTCCATCTTGTTCCTGAAGACCCATCTTGTTCCGATGGTCTTTTGACTCTTTGGATGAGGCACTAACTCCCATACATCATTTCTTCGAAATTGATCGAGCTCCTCTTGCATTGCGTTCATCCAGAATTCATCGTACTCAGCTTCAGCGAAATTCTTCGGTTCTTATACTGAGACGAAAGCAGCATTGCTGAGGTACTTCCTGAGTTGATTCCTCGTCATCAGGGTATTCCCAGCAGAATCAAGGATTGCACTTTCGGAGTGCCCTCTTGGAATCCTTATTTCTTTAGGTAGATTCATGTCTTGTGCTGTTCCTGTTTCAACAATCTCTGCAGAAGTAGATGGGTCAGTAAAAGTAATCTTAGGTTCACTCTTACTCTTGGTCAGCCTTTTCGTGAATGACTCAGTAGCTGGTTCTGAGTCAGCGATGGTTACTGAGTTTGGATCATCTTCGGTCAGGGGCTGGTATCTACCTGCAGGGTCAGTTTCATCGCACTCTACATGTATTGACTCTTCTAAAACTTGAGTTCGCTTATTAAAAACTCTGTATGCTTTGCTGTTTGTTGAGTAGCCCAGAAAGATAGCTTCATCAGCTTTTGAATCAAACTTTGCTAAGCTATCTTTGGTATTTAAAATAAAACATCTACAGCCAAAGGTACGAAAGTATCCAATATTGGGCTTCCGTCCTTTCTAAAGTTCATAGGGGGTTTTCTTGAGTATAGGTCTAACTAGAGCCCTATTAAGAATGTAGCATGCTGTGTTAACAACCTCTCCCCAAAAATACTTTGGAAGCCTATGCTCATCCAGCATTGTCCTGGCTATTTCAACCAGAGTTCTGTTCTTCCTTTCTACAACCCCATTTTGCTGAGGTGTTCTAGGAGCAGAAAAATTATGGTCAATGCCGTTGGCTTCACAGAATTCAACAAACTTTTGGTTTTTGAATTCTCCACCGTTATCACTACGGATATGAGCTAATTTTAGGTCTTTTTCATTTTCAATTTTCCTAACCAAATTTGAAAATGTCTCAAAGGTCTCATTCTTGCTGGTCAGCAAGATAACCTACGTATACCGAGAGAAATCATCTACAATGACCAAGGAAAATCTTCTTCCACCCAGACTCAGCGGCTGGACTGGACCAAAGAGATCCAAGTGTAGTAATTCTAACGGACGTTTAGTTGAGACAATGTTTTTACTGTGAAAAGATTGTTTGGTTTGTTTTCCAGCTTGGCAAGCGTGGCATAATTGATCTTTTTGAAATTTAAGTTCAGGCAGTCCCTCAACCAATTGCTTTCTTGCTAGTTTGGCCAGGAGGTCTATGCTTACATGACCAAGTCTCATGTGCCATAGCCAGGAATTTTCTTCCTTTGTTACTAAGCACACAGTTTTTGAAAACTTTTTCTCTAAGTCTAGCATAAAGACATTATCTATCCGAGGGGCAGTTAAAATTAACTCATTAGTTTTACCCTCGTATATTTTACATCCAGTAGCATCAAATATAACTTTTCTCCCATTGTCACATAGCTGAGCTACACTGAGTAAGTTATATTTGAGTCCGCTGACTAGGGAGACAGATTCAATAGTAGGATTACCTCCGATGGTTCCTGAGCCTACTATCTTACCCTTCTTGTTGTCTCCAAAACTTACACTCCCTCCTCGTTTACGTTCAAACGTGATGAACTGAGTTTCATCACCCGTCATATGCCTTGAGCATGCGCTGTCAATATACCACATCTTTGACTTCTCGGCACATCTCAGGCTTACCTGCATTATAACTAGTTACTTTTAGGTACCCAATTCTTTTTGGGTCCTGACTTGTTAGGTGCAACAGGTATAGCATCATATTTTATTTTATGGCGACATACATGGACAGTATGACCATTCTTTCCACAGAAGTCACAACTGACCTTCTGTTTAGGATTTTTTACTGACTTGTCAGCACCCCAGTGCTGAGCGTGCCAGCACACTTTAGTAGTGTGTCCTAACTTCCCACAAAAGTCACACTGGACTTTTCGCTGGGGATTCCATCTCTGCTGAGTACCTTGGTACTGAGTTCTTAGAGGAATGTTATTTTTCTTAGGAACCATTAGTTGGTTCTGGATGGTTATGACGTCCTTCCTCAGTTTCTTTGAAACTGACTGGATTTCAGACACATACTCATGCATGATCTTCATGTTATCATGCAGAGTCGAATTGTCCTGAAGAATGTATCTGAGGTCACTCAGTTTGACCTCTTCCACTTCGTCACAGCGCCTGCTGAGTGCTCTAACCTTTTTATTACACTTCTTAACAAGTGTATAGAGATCACTCAGGGCATTAACCATATCGTTTCTGAGCTGGGGAAGAGAAATTACCTCATTTGATTGCTCTTCATCATCTGATGCGATGGATGGGTCAGCATGCTCAGAGACGCATGGCTCAGCAAGTTCGTCAGCCATAAAGCATATCTTCGCTGACTCGGTGGCCTCAGTTTCTATTGATGAAGATTCATCACTGTCACTCCAAGTAGCCACCATTGCCTTCTTCCCACTCTTCTTGTCTTTCCTCAGCGTGGGGCAGTTCGACTTAATATGGCCAGCTTGATGGCACTCAAAGCATGTAATGGGCTTTGAGCTATCCTTTCTGTATTTGCTGTCGCTTGAGTCAGCCTTATACTTATCAAACTTTTTGTAAGGCTTTTTAGAATATTTGTCGTTCTTCCTGAACAGCTTCTTCATCTTTCTTGTGAACATGGCCATCTCATCATCATCAGTTGAACTCCCGTCAGTGGAGTCAGCCTTCATGACAAGTGACTTCTGCTTCTTGTCATCAGATTTTTCCTTCACCTCAAAGTTTTTCATGGATATCTCATGGGTCAGCAATGAACCGATGAGTTCGTCATATTTGTAGGTGGTTAAATCCTGAGCTTCCTCAACTGCTGTCTTCTTTGCTTGCCAGTCTTTTGGAAGACTCCTAAGTATCTTTTTGACTTGTTCTTCCTCAGTGAAGATTTTCCCAAGTCTCTTGAGCTCATTAATGATGTTGGTGAACCTTGCGTTCATGTCTGAAATGCCCTCATCATTGTTCATCTCGAACAGCTCGTACAGTCTCATCTGCTGATTCACCTTGGATTCTTTTACTTTGTTTGTTCCCTCGTAGGTGACTTCCAGCTTCTTCCAGATCTCTTGTGCCGACTCACAACCTGAGATTTTGTTATATTCTGCAGCATCGAGCGCACAGTGAAGCATATTGATAGCCGAAGCATGGTTTTGAATCTTCTTGAGATTATCCTCTGTCCATTTGGCCTCAGCTTTTATAACTGTTTGGCCAGCCACAACCTCAACAGGTACAAATGACCCTTGGACTATAGATAGCCAGGCACTCATGTTTGTAGCCTGAATGAAGTTTTTCATCCTATTCTTCCAGAAGGTATAGTTTGACCCGAAGAATAGGGGAGGCCTAGTAATGGACAGCCCCTCAGGCAGTATTTGAGTTGTTTGGTTTCCAGGGAGAAACCGAGTGCTGTTTTCGCCCATGGTAGGGATCAGCTCAAGGTTGTTAGACCTTTTACAGTGAGCTTTTAGGCTCTGATACCATTTGTTGAAACACCTTTCTACATAATTTTGATTTGACAAAATTGTTTAAGTATAAATTAAAATACATATTCTAAACACACTAAGTTTAAATGCTTTGATTTATTCTACTAATGTGTTTGTTCAATGTTGAGTATAAATGTTATAAGTCATAAGGATTGGAAGGCCCAAGCCCAATACGGAAGCCAAGGCCCAAGTCAAACAACTCAGTACACTCGGCCCGCGTATATCTAGACGTTGCCGTTTTGTTCAAAACGCAACTCAGCAATCGGAAGGATCTAGAAGACCTTCGGGAACAACTTCAAGATGAAGCTGCTGAGTAGTCTCGACAAAGCGTACAAGACAGCAGCTGGCAAAGGAAAACTTCCAGACAAAGTATTTCCTCTTTTGGCAAAGTTCAGACGACACAGTATGCTGTCCAATTGACTTTACCATAAAAGGAGAGACCATCTGCTGTGCTGACCGAGGACAGAAGATACACGATTGTGATTGGCTGAGAGCTCTGTGCAAGTCAGGATGACAACGACACATAGCCGTTTCCCTCCAACGGTTATTTCGAAATTCGAAATGACCGAATGACCAGACGTCTCTATAAATAGTGCCATCACAAGATTCACAAAATACAGAACTTGATCAAGCCATTACGCTGACCAAATCTCTACAAGTTCTGCAAGCAAGAAGCAAAGCAAAATTCTTACACTACATTTTCATATCTGTGTAAAAGTCTAGAGTGATTGTAAATCGTCTAAAGTGTCTTAGCACATCTTTGTATTAGGACAAAAAACACTTATCATTTCTAGAGATAGAAAGGAGAGGCTGAGTACTCGGTTTTAAGTACTCAGCGGAGAGATTAGGATTGAGTAGAAGTATAGAGGAAGGTACTCTTGTCATACTCAATTGCTGATATTGTAAAAGGTTTGAGGCTCTACCTTTAAAGAGCTCAGTAGAGGATTTGAAATCTCGGACGTGTTCCGGGGACAGGACGTAGGCTTAGAAGAAGCCGAACCTGGATAAATCTGCTGAGTGAAGTATTTCTAAACCTTTGACTCCTTATTTATATTGCTTGCTTAAACAATCAAAACTGACCAAGTCAAGAGGTCAAGTTGAGTTGTGCGCATTAAAACGTAAGAGCTCAGGAATAGACTCTAAGTGCTATCTCCTGACTCAAGCTAAGAAACTGACCTAGTCACCTGTTGACTAAGCTAGTATCTTGCTGTTTACTCAGCGCCGCTGTTCAAACCTTTTCTTTAGTAAAAGAAGTCTGCCTAAATTGCAAAAAAGTTTAAATAGTTCCTAACCCCCCCCCCCCTTTGGAACTATACTTGCAACTAGTTAAGGGACCAACATGGATAAGCAGATATATAAGTGTCTTTATATAGTGTGTCAGTTTTAGGGTTGAATATGGTACGACGACGTATTTGATATGTACATATATTAGGGCAGAATGATGACAATATGCTGACATTATAATGACGTATTTTATACGTCTAAAGAATATGTAAAATGGTGTATATGTACGGTGTATATATACTGTATATGTATACGAGGTATATGGACAATATAATACAAAGAATTGTATTAGAAATAAAATTATAATATGTAATAAATAAAATTAATAGCACTTACTTGAGATTATTGGAAGATAAAATTTGTGTCGAAATTAATTAATAGAGCAAACTCGTGCTGATAACGTGTTATAAAATTACCGAAATTATAGTGTGATTATAATCACACTTATATATATATTAATAAATATATATAAATATATATGGAGATTAATAATAATAATGAAGAACTTAGATTGAGAGAAAGATTATAATAGCATAAAGCTTAATCTTGGTGTACATTACAAATGGGGGTATAAGCCTATTTATAGTAGTAGGCTTACAAAATGAGTGGTCCTAATTATACTTATCTTTAAGCATATCATGTGTGTATTAAATACATGTTTATTTGTTGGTGGACATGTATTTAATTTGGTGGTTGTGCATTTTTTTTTTGGTAAGAAAGGAAAGGAAAAAAACAAAACCAACAAAAAACCTACACCGGGATCAGTCTAGGAAGGCTGACTCCAATCCTATCCTCTAGGAGAGAAGGCAAAAGAAAAGAAGGAGGAACAGATAGGGTAGAAACACCTAACATTCTCCCATGCCCAGCAGCTGCTAAGCGATCCGCCACGCGGTTTTGCTCCCTAAAAATATGGGAGAAATTAAGATACTCAAAGGCAGGACGAAGCCTCAAAATAGCTTTGATGAGATTCTGGCTCTTCAGACAAACAGCCTGGCTATCTGAAATCCTGTTAATAGCCTCCAGATTATCAGATTCCACCGAGAGCTTTTTAACACCCATGCGAATGGCGAGTTTAATACCTGACAAGATACCCCAGAGCTCCGCAGAAAAGGAGGAGCCCGTCCCCAAGTTATGGGTAAACCCCGCCATCCAATTGCCACCAGCATCCCGAAGAACTCCTCCAGCAGCAATTCTGCCATTGCTAAGGCAGGAGCCATCAGTATTCAACTTAGCAAACCCTTCTCTAGGCTTACTCCAGCCAACTAGCAGGATCTCTTTATCCGAGGAGGGGCGAACAAGGGAATCTCTTTCAAAGCTTTTAGTAATAACAAAGAGCTTCTTCGAGAAGAAAAACAGTAAATCAGGAATAAGGACAGCCTTACCCGCAAATAATTCTTCATTCCTCCACTTCCAGATTTGATGACAAGTAATAGCAAAGAGGATGGCACCGTGCTCCATGTTGGCCAGCAAGTTCCCCTTGGCTCCTTGAGAGAACCAGTCCCCTTCAGAAAAGGCCATGAAGGAAGGGAGGATGTGATGAGGGAGGATCCCTTCCCAGATCTTATTACTATTTGGGCAATCCCTCAAGGCATGGCACAAGATTTCCACATTGCCTCTGCATCTACTACAGGCACTAGACTCAGTCAAGTGCCTTCTGTGCCTATCCGTATTCGTAAGGAGCCTGTCTTTGATACCCAGCCAAAGGAAGCTCCTGATACGGTAAGGGATCTTGAGGGACCATATGGACTTCCAAATCTCGAAGGGAGGATCAGCCCTATTAGGGGTAAAAGTTTCATAGGCCGATTTACAAGAATAAGTACCATTATTCGTCAAGGCCCAACAATGTCTATCCTTATCCTCCTCTTGATTGCTAATCTTCACTCCTCTAATGTTAAGAAGGGTCTCCAGACTAAAGAAAGAGTCGAACTTTGACCAGATCCAGTCTCCCTCCGAGTCCACCACATCAGCAATTTTCCAGGAAAGGAGATCAGCCGACGGAGGGGCATTACACACATCAATCAGCGGTTTATCACCAATCCAGGTGTCATACCAGAAGCTAATAGATCTACCATTACCCACCTCCAGGCCAATCCCCGTACAGAATTCAGCAAACACGGCACTGAGCCCTTTCCAGAGGAAGGAACAGCTAACAACCCTCTCCTTCGGGCCACCAAAGATTCTATCTTTCCGATACTTCCCGCATAAGAGACGGACCCAAAGAGAGGAGGGGCATTGCCACATTCTCCAAAGAAGTTTCATTAACAGGACTTTATTATTGTCCTTTGCCTGCCTAATACCAAGACCCCCCCTGTTTTTAGGCTGGCAAGCTTCCTTCCACGGGACCAGGTGAACCTTTCTCCCATCTCCAGACTCACCCCACAGGAAACGCCGATTTATCTTATCCAGGTCACTAAGGACAGGCTCAGGAAGCTTACAGGCCTGCATGATGTGGTTCGGAGCAGCGCAGTTAACTGACTGGATCAAGGTAAGGCGACCTGCAAGGGAAAGAGAATTAGCTTTCCAGCTAGCACACAAACCATTAGTTTTGTCCAAAATATCCTTGAAAGAGGCTTTGGAAACCCTGTCACTGTGAAGAGGAACCCCAAGATACTTCCCCAAAGAGTTCATCAGAGGTATGCCAGAGAGCTCACTCAGTCTTCTGCACAAGCTATTGTCCATATTTTTGGAACAAAGCATACGGGACTTTTGGATGTTAACCTTCTGGCCAGAAGCCTCGCAAAAACAATCAAGGATATCCATAACTGTTTTAATTTGCTCCTCATTACCCTCAACGAAAAGCATGACATCATCAGCAAAGAGTAAATGGGTAATAAGGGGGCAATGTCTGTTGATAGAAACAGGGTGGAGAGTCCCTTTGCACACCGCCTCTTGGATCAGGTGAGACAGTCTTTCCATGGCAATAACAAAGAGGAAGGGACTCATAGGATCTCCTTGACGAATTCCTCTGGAGGGAGAAAACTCATCCGACATGTCCCCATTGATCATGACCTGGAAAACAGGAGAGGAGATACACTTCTCAATCAAAATCCTCCAGTTCTTCGGGATGCCAGCTTTGGCTAAACTATCCAGAAGAAAGCTCCAGTTCAATCTATCATAGGCTTTCTCCAGATCCAGTTTGAGGGCCACAATCCCTTTCTTACCTTTCTTAATCTTCATAGAATGGACAACCTCCTGGGCAATAACAACGTTATCCATCAATTGTCTACCAGGAACAAAGCTCCCTTGGTTCTGGCTAATTATATCCGGAAGGATCTTCCGGATTCTATTAGCCACAATCTTAGTAATAGCTTTATACAAAACATTACAAAGACTGATGGGTCTCATCTGGAGGAAGGAGGAAGGCTTAACAACCTTAGGAATCAAGATAATGAGGGTTTTATTAACCGACCTGATATCGTTAGAGCCACCAAAAACACCTAACACAAAACTGTACATGCCCTCCTTAACAGTATCCCAGTGTTTATGATAGAAACTAGCGGGGATACCATCAATCCCAGGAGCCTTAGTGGACCCTATGCTAGAGAAGGCCAGATCAATCTCTTTAAGGTCAATAGGATGGAAAGCATCTTTAATAGCCTCCTCCCCCAAACGAGGAAAGGAAATACCAGAGTGGGCACTCTCCAAGTCCACAGCTTCCTCTCTAAATAGGTCCTTGTAGAAATCAAGGGCTGAGCGACGAATGTCTTCCTCCTCAAAAATCCACTCGCCACTAGCGTCCTTGATAGCATCAATCCTATTCCTCTGTCTCCTAATGATCGTAGAGAGATGAAAAAACCTGGTATTCCGATCCCCGTCTTGAATCCAGGCCTTCCTAGACTTCTGGAACCAAAGAAGCTCTTCCTGTCTAAGCACAGCTTCCAACTCGTTCTGGAGAGCTCTAAGGTGACCATTTAAGCTATGGTCGAAACGAGCCTCCAAGCAACGCTGAACGCCTTCCATCCTCCTCAAGAGTTTATTCTTCCTCCTGATAATATGGCCAAAGATGTCTTTATTCCAAACAACCACCTTCCTTCTGAATTCCTCAGCAGCGAGGAGAACATCAGAGTGGGGATGCCAATTGGTTTTCACGAAATTCCTAAAGTCGGGATGAGAATCCCAAGCCACAAGATATCTAAAGGGTCTGTTACCTTTCAGCCGGTTACCTTTGACCAAATTAATGAGGATAGGGCAATGGTCAGAGTGACGGAAGGGGAGATTCAGAACCTTGACCTCAGGAAACCTACAGATAGCCGCAACATTAGCATACACTTTATCCAACCTCACAAACAAGCTATTTCTTTTCCAGGTAAATTTGTGGCCAGCAGCACCCAGGTCTGAAAGCCCACACAGATCCATACTACGCTTGTGGTTAAGGCACCGGTTCACATAATGATTACCCCCTCCTCTCTGATCACTTAAAAGGGCAATATCATTAAAATCCCCGGCCACCAACCAAGCCTCCACCATGTTAGAGCTAATAGAATGAAGGATCTCCCACAACCTTGTACGATTAGAAAGAACAGGATCGGCATAAACAAAGGTAACAAAGAAATGTTTATTACCAGGGTAGCACACCTTACTATGAATGAACTGACAGTCCATACTAACAATATCAATATTAACAAGACCTGGCTTCCAAAAGAGCCAAATCCCCCCAGCCCGGCCAGTAGCCTCCGATCTGACACAATTCCAATTCTTAAGCTTTCTAACCACCTCGTCTGCTTTGGCTCCACTGACCTTGGTCTCTAGAAGAACAAAACATGAGGGGTTAAACTGTGTAATAAGATCATTAACATGAATGCGGGTTGCCTTGCTCGCCGCACCTCTAACATTCCAAACAAAGAAATCCATCAGAAAGGAAGACTACTAACACAAGCCCAAACCCTAGATCAGGTATTTATTCGGGGCTCCTGAGAGCCTAGAGGAAGTCCCAGAAGGTCCCCTTTTAGCCCAAGAGTCTAACCCATTAAGGTTCTTCTTAGGTTTCACTTTAAGTTTCTTCATGTTCATCTTACTCACTCCTATAGCTTTTCCAATAGGAGCATCCACAGGAGGATTCAGAGAAACAGCCTTACTACTCGACCCTTCCCCTGTAGAAAGGTGAGACTGGGAGCTCCCTTTATCCTTAGCATCAGAGACAAAAAGGGGATTAATAGATTTACCCCGACTAGAAACAGGCTCGACCGATTCCAGACCAGGCATCCTCAAATCAATCTGTTCATTGGAAGGGTCCGATTCCCGACCTTCCTCCAGGGACAAGACACCGAACCTAGACCCCGAGCCAGAAGCTGAGACCACACTAGCCTCACTCCTCTTCTTGATATCCGGGGGTCTGACCTTGGTCTCAGGGGCAATCTGGAGCGTAGTCATCTTCCGACTAATATCTGGCGGATGAATAGAACTAACATTAGCACTTGGCTTCCTTCTCACTGACCTCTTGGCCAGCATCCATGGCCCAAAACTCCTTTCTTCCCCCTGACTTTTCTCAGCTCCACCTATGATAGGTTGCATCAACTCCTCCGCCTCCTTCCTCTTCTTAGGACATCCCTCAAATGTATGGCCAAACATACCACATTCAAAACAGATATTATGTATACCTTCATATTCAATATGAAAAACCTTATTCTGAATACAGAATTGAGAAAGAAGAGGCTTAGCAAGATCAATATCAATACAGACCCTGGCAAACTTGCCTCTTACTGCCCCAATGGTAGTCTTATCGACATGGTGGACCTTACCAACCAGGCTACCAATCTTGTTCAGGAATCTATCACTATAGTATTCAAGAGGAATGCCTGGGAACCTAACCCAAGTAAGGATTCTGTTAACAGAGCAGTCATGGGGGTCAAAATTTGGGACCCAAGGTCTCAGAGCCAAAACATGATTGGAGATAATATACGGTCCACCATTGACCACCGCATTGTAATCCTCAGCCCTTGTGAATCTAATGACATAATAGTCATTATCCAGGTCAGTGATGGTAACCTTCCCTTTCTTAGCCCATTGAGCCTGAATCCTCTGGGCATAGTAGTTGAAACTGATTCTTTTCCCCAAAACAGTGACAATTAATGCCAATTTCCACTTGGATCTCATGACCCGCTTGTCTTCTGAGGAAAGACGGATCCTAGGACACAAAGGGTTCTCAGGCTGACCATCCTCAGAATCGGAATCGGAGAGAAAATCCCCATCATCGTTCTCAAAAGTATCCTCCTCCATCATGGGTTCCTCCTCCACCACCCCTAACAACTTATCCCTCCAGGAGGGAGCTCCCCCATCCTTTTGATAACCTTGGGCATGCTGGCCCTGAGTAACCCGAGTGCCTGGGGATGAAACACCTTCCATAGTTTGTCCCGGAAGTAAAAGACTTAAGTCCCCCGGCACAAATGCCTGCGCGGCTTGCGCGGCCAGCGCTGCCTGCGTGGCCTGCGCGGCAACCACGGCCTGCGCGGCCAGCGCGGCCTGCGTAAGCCGCAAAGAATACCCTGCTTGCGCGGCGGCACTCCCAGAGCACCAAGCGCAGGACGCGTCCCCCCCATCACAACGTTCTGCTCAACCCCACGGTCCACAGCCGAAAACATCGGACCTTCTCCTTCCCCAACGCCAGACGCGGCAGCCGCAGAACCCTCCCTTCCTTGATCCAGATCGGCCACCCCAACCACCGAAACAGGCACCGAATTAACCAGATCCGCCTCCCCACCATCATCCCACTCCGATCTACTACGATCCCTGGACCGATCCCTCGGTCTTTCGTTACTCCGCCGTCTACCCCGAGGAGATCCTTCCGATCTCCCATCATCAGCCGCCCAAGCCTCCTCCTGTACCAGATCTGCACCCAGCCCGCGCCCCGCAACCGGACTCGCCAGATCCAACACCGGCCTTCCGCCCGCCTTCACCGACCAATCCACCCTTCCCTTCGCAGTCGCCTTCGTCATCGCCACAGAGAGAGAGAGAGAAAAGGAAAAAGACTCGTATTTGGAGGAGTCTATTTTATTAGATATAACTAATTGAGAGAGAGAGAGAAAAAAAAATTGAGTTATAAAATTGATCCTGTGTTTTAGAGAGAGAAGAGAGATCTGAAAGAGAGGAGATAGATCTAAAAGAGAGAAAAAGATCTAAAAGAGAGAAATAGATCTGAGAGAGAGAATATAGATCTCAAAATTCTCCACCTTCATAAAAATTCTTCACCATGACAACAGATCTGAGAGAGAGAAGATAGATCTGAAAAAGAGAAGATAGATCTAAAAGAGAGAGAAAGATCTAAAAGAGAAGAGATAGATCTCAAAACTCTCAATCTTCATAAAAATTCTTCACCATGACAACAGATCTGGTGGCTGTGCATTTAATATGGTGGACATCCATTAATAATAATTAACCTAATTGGTAATTATTTTTAGGGTAATTAATTTATTAGTCCCTATATTTTGACAAAATACACTGTTTAGTCCCTATATTTTCAAAAACACATGGTAAGGTCCCTAACTTTTTTCTCAGTGAACTGTTTAGTCCTTCCATCTGTTTGTTAGATTTTTTACCGTTTATGATTTTAGAAATGACTAAATTATCCTTTACTATTTACCTTCAAACTTCAGAAGAGGAAATCCAATTTAGAAGAAGAAACTTATTTGTATGGTGAACAAGAAAAAGAACAGACTCAATGCTTATGAATTTGAACGATTAAGAAGAAAATCAAGAAGAAAAACACTCAAAGTTGATTTCAGATGCATTAGAGTTTAAAGGAAATGAAAATAAAGGAAAAGAAAAACGCAAATCCAAATTGACTAACAGAATCTTCATGAGAGTCTAACGGCAGGTACTAAACAGTTCACCGAGAAAAACGTTAAGGACTTTACCGTGTGTTTTTTAAAATACAGGGACTAAACAGTGTGTTTTGTCAAAATATAGGAACTAATAAATTAATTACCCTTATTTTTAACAGCCATAACATTAAAAGAAGGGAATTCAGTGGCGATGGATGTATTTACCATGTATTTATACCAAAATTTAAACAAATATTTTCTCCAAAAAAAACCAAACAAATAAGAGAAATTATACTGTGTGCCAGGTATACCATCTTGACAATCTGACGTGGTATGCCTGACCAATAAAAATAGGATACATGGTATTATAATTAAAATTTGATAATTAAAAAAATATTTGATTTCTTTCTCTAATCAGCGACCTTCTCCACCCTATTTCCTGTTCCCTTCTTAAAAATCACCGCTGACCTGATCCACCAAACCAGAGATGGAGGAAACAATTCTTTTTTGATCTCATATAAATATTTCTGGTCTTTTCACCTCGACGATCAAGCGTGTCTTCTGCGTTCATCAGCGACGGTAATAGGCAAATAAAATCAGTGTTGCGGCAGAGAGGAGATTAAAAAACACATATGTGAAATCCCTAAATTGGAGATGAGAGAAGGGAACTACTGAGAAATCGTAAATTACCCAATCTGGGTGTTGAAATTAAAGAAATTGAACGATGCTTCTGAGAAAAAAAATTCTGGGTAATCTTAGAAATTGTATAATTGTATAAAGATTAATTAAGGGTGTTGTTATACTTAGCCACAAATTCCCACCCCTAGCCCGTGAAAGGACGAAAATGCCCTTTCATTGATTTTGGATGGACGTCCGACCACAAGGTGAGGTGTGGGGCTATCACGCCCGACCACAAGGTGAGGCGTGATAGCCAAAAAAAAATTAGTCCGCTATTCAATTAAACCCGTAAATACATGTTACGTGTTCAAACTACACAATTTAAATTAAAACCTGTAAATAACATACAATTTTAATTAAAACCCGTAACTAAAATTAACAAAATAAATTAGCAAAATAAAAATTTAGTTAAACAAAATAAAATTTACAACAACTAAACTTAAACAAATTAAATTTACAATATAAGAATTTAGTTAAACTAAATTAAAAATAACAAAATTTAATTAAATTCAACTAAATTAAAAAAAAATTGCCCATACGCCGCACGGTCGTATGGGCATCACGTTGTCACCATTGTGAGGGCGTATGAACATCACGCCGCACCACAGGTGACGACGTATGAATATCACGCCGTCACCTGTGGTGAGGCGTGATGCTGTCACGCCTTCACCTGTGGTGCAGCGTGATGTTCATACGCCGCACCAGAGATGACGGCGTGATCTCCACACGTCCATGTCCTGATTCCGATTTTGAATAACAGTAAAATCAATTGCAAAAAACGTCCAAAAAAAACATCAAAATCAAACGGAAATACGTATTATAGGTCTCTTTCCTTTATCGATCCATGTTTTTATTGATAAATTAGTCCGAGTTAGATTAAAGAGAGTTTAGGTTGTTTGAGAGGATTTGAGAATTCTAAAAATTGTCTAAAGGGTATTTCGATCTTGTCACGGGGCTAGGAGTGGGAATTTGAGGCTGGGTATAGTAATTCACTTAATTAATGGTATATGGTTTTGTATGTGTTCAAGACTTTGAATCTGAGAAAAAAAAAATAGAGAAATTATATGATTGTTTATGTTTTGGATTCAACTTGAATCTGAAAATTAAATAAGAAATCCACCTTGGACATTAAAAGATCCACCTTTTCCTGGATATTTCAGATTCAAGTGTTCTAAGTGTAGAAATAAGAATTTAACAGGTGTTGGATCTAGTTGACGGTGATTTTTTCAAGAAAGAAACAACAAACAGAGTGGGGAAGGTCACTGATCGAGAGAGAAGTGAAAAATATTTTTTTAAATTATTATACTTTAATTAAAAAATGCCACATGTCTTATTTTTATTGGCCAGGCGTACAGCATAATTTCTCAACAAGTAACAACATTAAAAAAAAAAACATTGACAGCAAATAAAAAATAACATGGAGTAGAAGAACTCAAACTACGTCGTTTATAGAGTAATTTTTTGCCAACATTTTTTTTTTTTTTGAAACTAGCCAACATTTAGACTTTGCCCTAATTTCCTTATTTCTTTTTGCCGTTTTCACTAATTTTTCTTCACAGTCCACAGTCGCTTACACTCTCTCTCTGTCTCTCTTTCCTCTCAGTGATTTTCTTCTCAAAATATACTGAGGAAATGGAAAGCAAAAGGGTGAAGGTGGAGGAGGAAGCAGACCGGATCAGTGCTTTGCCAGATGCCATCATTCACCATATACTCTCACTTTTGCCATCAACCAAAGAAGCTATTCAGACGGGAATTCTATCAAAACGGTGGCAGAATCAGTGGCCTGGAGTTGCGGTTCTCATCTTCGATTCAACTGGTATGTTTCCCAGAAGCTTCCATAAATTCATTGAAAATACCTTATTTCTCCATGACTGCTGCAAGATCAAGAAATTCCACCTCCAATATTATCATCGCCGTAAAGAGGATCAATTTACTTCGAAAATCCTTTACGCAACAAGAAAAGATGTGGAGGATTTAAAATTGAGTTCACTTGCGCAAGTATACAGGTTGCCGAAATCTCTTTTCAACTATGCTTCACTGGTTAAATTAAGAACCCATAATTGTATTATTATGCCTAAGGGAAATGTAAATTGGGGATGTCTCACTGCATTGAATATGGAAAGTTGTAGATTCAATAATCTAGCGTTGGAACATATTCTATGTGGCAGTCCGCTACTCAAATCCTTAGAATTAAGGTACTGTGATCCGATTGATAAGCTTGTTATTGCTTCCAAATCTATGAAAAGATTGGTTTTGTTAGATCTTACAATTATGAACATTGAAGTTATTGAAATTTCATGTCCAAACCTTGAGAAATTATCTCTCCAAAGTATGCACATAGATGATCCAAAGGTGTTTGGTCAAGTGATTGAAACTGTTCTATTTGGCTGTTCGTTACTCGAGTCATTTGAATTAATAGACTCTTGTATGTTTAAACAGCTGGTTATTGCTTCCAATTCCTTGAAAATATTGGTTTTACGAGACCTTAACGACATTTCTCATATTGAGATTTCATGTCCAAAGCTTGAGAAACTGAAGCTTTCCGGCTGTTTGAATATTGAAACTGCTAAATTAATAAATTTGCCAACTTCACTTTGTGCTACTTCTGATTTTTATTATGACCCGGAGCCTGAAAGTTTGGATGAAAAGCATGAAAGTTCTAATGAAAAACATGAAAGTTTGATTAAAGACATTCTCCGTCAGCTTCAGAATGCGAAGGAGCTAAAAATCAGCAGATGGTTTCTGGAGGTAACTTAAAAAAAAAAGCATTTCATCCTTGTTTTTGAAAAAATTGAATTGTTACTATAATTTTTTTCCTAAATTTCTATTTCCACATTATGTTTGTAGATCCTGTCAGCTATAGAGATGGGAGGTTTGTTTTCTCAAGTGTTAAACATCAAATGTTTGACTCTTAATTATCCCGATATAAATGGGCATCATTCTGGAATTGCATGTGTACTTCGTAATGCACCTATGCTTGAGAAATTAGTTATCAAGCTTGCACGCCATGAACAGGTTAGTTCTGGAACATTTTCAAGTTTTATCAAGTATTGTTTAAATGTTTTAGTGTATATGGATTAACTCCACCTGACAACTTTCAATAATTATGCATTAAAAGGCCTTAACATTTCATGAGTTCTCTCAATTTTTAGTTTATGAAGTAAATGAAACAATAGAAAATGTTGTTAACTTGTTAGTTTGTAGAGCTTAATGAATATATATTCTTCCATGTATTGTTAAGTTCTTTGGCCTAACAATATTTATCTCCAGAGCTATAGGTATGGTGATTTTCTGAAGTTGAATGCTTTTGTGGAAAACCACTGGAAATCAAATCTGATTGTTTTCGATTGTTTGGTGTCGCATCTAAGGACTATTCGGATCACTTGCTATCCGAAGAGAGATCATAACCGTAAGTTTGTGCTAAACTTTGTTAAATTTTTGCTCAAGAATGCAAGAGTGCTGGAAAAGATGGTTGTCGAATTGAAAGATCATGAAACAGCTGTTCCGTTCCAAGTTTCTCAAGAATTGTTAAGCTTGCCTAGATGTTCTCAAAATGCCAGTATTGAGTTGTTATACTCTTAGTAAATAGGAAGGTTTGTTCTTTTTCTTTATTATCTTTTTATTTTATTTTTGTAAGCTTTTATATTTGGGACATATAGTTTGGAGTAGAATAGATGATTAATTGCTTTTGTAAATAGCTACATGGTACTAAAATGAAGTTGATAGAGTCATTTTGTTTATTCGAGGTAATTATTAATTAGTCAAAACTGATTATGGGTTAATGACTATTTGGATGATGATTATGATTTAATTAATGACTTTAATTAGCAGCAACATAAGATTATTGCATATATTGCCTAATAATCCAAGTTCATATCTGAACATTGCATTTTATGATTTCAACCATGTCCTTTTTATTAGTTGTTCATCTCAAAGTACATGGTTAAGCTCTTCAAGCTTTACTAGAATTGAGTTATTATACTTTGTATGCACATGTAGAATTTTTATATGCTTACTACTAGTACTATGTAAGACAGAATATTTGGACTGTAAGTTTAGCGGCGATAGGAGTAGGGAGGCAGGGGCAATCACCCTAGATGGGAGAGTTGTTCAGGTATCGGATTGCTTTCTGTATTTAGGATCTATTATACAAACGGATGGAGAAGTAGATGGAGATGTTGCTCATAGGATTAAATCTGGTTGGGCGAAGTGGAAGAGTGTTACGGGTTTCCTTTGTGACCCCGACATGCCTAATAGATTGAAGGGAAAATTCTACCGCACGGCAATCAGACCAGCACTGTTAATGGTACGGAGTGTTGGGCAGTGAAACACTGTTACACTCACAAGATGTCGGTGGCGGAGATGCGTATGTTGAGATGGATGTGTGGTCATACGAGAGACGATCGGGTGAGTAATGAAATAATTAGGACAAAAGTAGGGGTTACATCTATTGAGAGTAAAATGAGGGAAAACCGACTAAGGTGATTTGGCCATGTAAGACGAAGAGCGCTTGATGCACCGGTTAGGAGGACTGAAGAGTGGCAAAGGGATGTAGTGGTGAGGGGCAGGGGAGGACCTAAGCAAACTTGGAGGAGGGTGATCGAGAGTGATATGAGTTTATTGGGGATTGAGGAAAATATGGTAGTAGATAGGACAGAGTGGAGGGAGAGAATTTGTGTTGCTGACACGACTTGATTTCGCGGTTTTATATGATGGTTCATGTTAGCCGATCCCGAATCATTTTGGGACTAAAGCTTTGTTGTTGTTGTACTACTAGTACTATATATTTGATGTTGTTCATTCTCAAATCATCCATACCAGTTGAATTATGTATGAAACCTAAAAGATTTTAGGGACTCAAGATGCTTAATTCCTTAATTAGATTATAATTTATTTTCTTAATCTTTTTTTTTTTTTTTTGTGATTCCTTTCTAATATAAAAGGGGTTGTCATGGATTTTAATATTGGCTCTCCTACTCAATATTGTTTTGTTTTCTCTCTGAAAGCAGTTAAATAGTTTTTGCAATTCTCTTCCATATGGGAGTAGTAGAACTTAATTTGGAATATAATGATTGAAGAGAAATTCATGCATTGTAATACTACATAGCACATAGAGTTGGTACACTATTACACCATAGGAAAGTAAACTAAATGGCTTAATACATTAGGGGTTCTTGTATTTTCTTGATAATCCAATTAGTTGTATAAACTTTGAAGGTATCTCATTAGCCTCCTGAATTTTTTCAAAATGTCCTATTAGCCCCCTAAGTCCTTGTGACAGAACAAAGAATGATTTTGATAAGTTAAAAGGTAATTACTTTTAGCAAGTTCAGGAGACATAAGGTTTTGTTTTATGATAAAGTTTCCACCCTTTCTGAAGATGGGTTTACATGCTGAATGAATATGATCAAGGGTAGACATAAGGACTAACAAAAATCTATGCGGGCAAAGGCAGATGTGTACATGCAGGCAGGCATCCCCATTGGTGCATAGCCAGTTTTCTTCAGGAATTAAAGGTTGATAAAATTGTACAGATAGTGTCAGTACATAATGAAATAGATCTTCTATTCTTGCTATGATTTTGTACAACTGTTATTATTGTTTGACTATGGAAATAGTGTTTGGTGACTAAATTTGTTATATAATTGGAGTACTTATTGGTGTATATCAAGTTTAACTTTTCTGATTAAGTAGATAACTGCAACTTGGATTTTTCTGATTGATATTTGTATTGTTAAATTGAATCTGTAATGTATTAGAGAATAAAGCATCTTGAGCTTAGATAAAATTTAGAGAATTTCATATATATATGGAAAGTAGGGGTAGGAAGTCATGGGTTCAATATCCAACCTCTTCAAAAACCCATTTTATGGTATGTTTGTGATTATGAGATGAATATACTCAGTAAAGGTTTTGCAGTGGTGCCCTGTATTGTAATTGTCAAGTGCTTTATCAGTTGAAGGTGAGGTCAATGGTAAAAGGAATTATGTTAGTAAAGAGTAAAGTTCATAGGTGCTGATATTCGATGTTAAAGTTCAGAGGCTATGATGAAAGTAAGTGCAAAATTTAGAGACAATGGATGTAATTTACGGGGAACTTGGCAGGGGGAACCAAATTCAAATGTTGCTAGGCTGCTGGTACTATTAGTTGACTTTTTGAGCATAGCAGTTCTTTCTATGGACTTTTGTTTTGCTTGTTATTTCTATGTTTTTTCATACCTCAGCTTGTTGGATCATTTTCTTTTTATTAATTGTTCATCTCAAAGTACATTGTTGAGCTCTTCAAGCTTTACTTTAATTGAGGTATTATAGTTTGTATGCACAGGTAGAAACTATATATGTTTGGCGGAACAAGGACCAGGGTTCAAACATATCAGTAAAATAAATTTTAAAATGACAAAAAAAAAAAAAAATCGAAATTAACTGTGCAGTTGACGGTAAATTTTCAAAGTCCAACCCGTTAAGGTTGGGCAAAATTTATTAGCCTCCAACACATTAAAACTGTAAAAATATTTATAATTATTGAAAAATAAAATAAAAATAAGTAAAAACTTTTTAAAAGAAAATGAGGTTAAAGGGAGTCGAACATAGGATCTCTAAAATAGAAGTAAACACTTAAGCATCTCATCTACCAGACACCATTATTAAATTTTATTTTCTCAATTCTCCGGTCGCCTGCCGGGGCTCTAACCCCCCTTGGTTCCGCCCCTTGTATGCACATGTAGAAACTATATATGTTTCGATGTTGTTGATTCTACACATTCTCAAAACATCCATACCAGTTGAATTATGTATTAAACCTACAACATTTTAGGGACTCAAGATGTTTAATTCCTTAATTAGATTACAATTTGTTTTCTTAATCCATTACCCTTTTTTTTTTTTTTTTTTTTTTGTAAAACTCTTTTCCTTTCTAATATAAGAAAGGTTTCCATGGATGTCAATATTTGCTAATGAAAGTTGGGTCTGTAGCTATTGTGGGAGAATAAACTTTGTTGTATCCTCGCTTTCCTCACTGCCCTGGGCTAAAGTGCTACACCTTGGAAAATTGGCCAGAACTTTCCCAAGCCCCTCCCCCTGCCTAGGCCATTCGAGGTGAACAAACCCGCAGGGCAAAACTCACCAATTCGTATAGTTCGCAGAAATTTCCCCGCTCTCCCAAAAGTTCCTAGACTCGTCATGACTGGTTAAATTCATCCATACCATTAGCACACTCCTAGTATGTTCTACATACATTTCGGAGTAGTAGTGTTCAACGAAACATATATATCAATCTCCCGTCCAAGTGGTACACCTTTGAAAATCACATAGAGTTTTATGACATTTTCCGATGATCTTTCCTCGTGAAACTGAGCTTATAACCACATTACTTCACTTCGATTCTCAATTCATCCATGCCATATAAGACCTACAAAGTTTGAATTAATTCTCAACAAAGTTCTAATCTTACTTTTGTATGCACAGGTAGAATATTTTCAAAGCATCTATAGTTATTTTGGAAGTAAATGAAAATCCAAATTTCAAGAATTTATTCAATACTGGCTCTAACTTGACAAATTTAATATTTTTTTTTTTTGGGTCAAATATTAAACTTTTAAGAAATCCTTGTATTTGATATATTATCTATCACTAAATAGCTCTGATTTCTGTTTAAATCAAGCTGCTATTAATGAGACAACCATTAGACTTTTGTTTGGATTTTGAGCTCTATTACTTATATTGTTTGGGAAAAATATTTAGTCAGAGAAAATAACTCTCAAATACCCAAACTAATCATAACATAGCAGCTCCACCATGGTATTTTGAGATGCCTTGGTACTATTAACAATTTTTAAGATGCTGGAATCACAAAATCCTTTCCACCTAATCTGACCGCATAAACCGCTCAATCGGAACGGGATCAATTGTCATTGTAAACCCAATCGGTTTGAGCGGTTCTGGCCGGTTTCCAAAGATTAAAAACTCGAATCACCTATAGTTCAGAGTTGCGACCAGTTTGGGTCGAACTGGATTGAACGATTACAACCATGAAAGGGAGAGATTCTCTGTCTCTATTGAAGATTCATCTCGAAAGAAATAAGGAATCCTCAAAAAAATACTGACAAGACGAGAATAAAAAATAAATTATTCTCAAAATTAGAATGAGAACGGAGATAGAAAATGTTCTTTTCGCCTTGTAGAGATCCTCGAAATTACTAATTAAATTATATATATTTTAAATATTAATATTAATTTTATATTTAATAAATTTGATTATAACATTAATTAAAATATTTATATATATACACACATATCATTTATATTTAATAAAATTATTATAATTATATTTTATTAATTTGATATTTATTTTAGGAAAAAGTAAAAAAAAAAAACCTTTTGGTTTCGCGATTTGACACTTTAAGGATAGTGAAGTTTCGTGACAAAATAGTTTCTCTACTTTTTATTAATGCTAACAAAAAAGTTTGATGATGTTGTTGTTCAGTCGTTTTTTTTATCCTAAATATTCTTTCATTGTTTTTACAGATAATTCAGAAGATTTCAAGTCCTTAATTTTCCTACAAAATTTTCTCAAAAAAAAAATTTACTACAAAATTGAGAATATATAATACGTTTTATCTTTACAATTATTTTCTTGTAAGCTATTTATTTATAAATAAATTAGATGAGATTGTATTATAATTGGAAAAGATCTCTTCTCCCACATTATTAACTGAATATTAATTGTAGAAAATATATAGAAAAGTAAAATATAAAACCTTTGTCCGGTAGTAGAATTCCTGGAAATATCATGATTTATAAGTCTATCCATAAAGAAAAGAAGAAGCCCTCACTCAATAATAATGAAAGTGAAACAAAACCCGAAATTTCTGCGTCCTTTCGCATAGGCCCAATGTACCTTCGAAACCGACAACCATTCTCCGCATAGCCAAGACATGTTGCACTCCACGTCTGCTTCGTATCTTACATCACCCCGTGGACCCCAATCCAACACTATCCATTAACTTTGCCATGTCACCATATTGGTCCAAACACGTGGCACTGTTGGGTCCCATTTTCTGAAACCGAATATACGCTGTGTGTGAAGTATAATTCTTATTGGATATTCGAATATGCCCTTCTTCCGTCCTCAAACAGCACTGCGGCTATCCAATATTAAAAGAATTCACATATGTTTAATTACCGGAATACCCCCTCTTTATGTGGTGAATTCATTCAGGCCAGTGGGCGGTCAATTTTGGTGTAGTTCTCGCTGATTTCCCAAAATTACCCTTCTGTTTTAATAATTGCCCAAAGGAGCAACCAAATTTGGTGTTATGTTAGACGGAATTTTAAAATTATTCTTCTACATATCATAATCTTTTAATGAAATGCAATAAATGGATAAATACTCATTTATGTATTTTATGTATTCACTTGCCATATTGCTTATCAAATAACATAATTTATGTATTTTTTTATTGGAAAGAAAAAGCAACATTTCTTTTCTTCATGCAAATAACTAGACGAATATCTATTGCACGGATATTATATATAACTATTTAATTTCTAATATCAATATTGTTGATATATTATAATTTTAATATATATAAGTTTTAACAAAACTAGGATTCGAATCTTGGACCCTGGGTCTATAGACTTTAATGTTAACCACTATACTACAATGTCACTTACCAAAAAAATTTAGAGCCCTAATGAAAACGCCGCTCTCCACTATGACCGACGCACCTCTCCCGCCTCCCATTCCACCGCCTCTAATTTCGCCGGACAGTGGTAATCCCCCTGTTTCTCGTTCCTACTGCGAAATCCTAACTGATGAGCTGATGCAAGAGCCCCGTCGTGTTCCGATTGATTTGCGCAAGTTTGGTAAAGGCAAGATTGGGTGTGTTGATGGTAACCCATTGTTTCCGAATATCGTAATTGCTGCTGATTTGGTCGAGGAATGGTCAGAAGCACTGATAGTGAAAATATTGGGAAAAAACGTTGGTTTCATTGCACTAAGAAACAGAGCTGCTGAAATATGGGAAATAGAAGGGGATTTCACCATGGTAGACCTCGGCTATGGTTTCCACTTTGTCAAATTCGACAAAGTCACTGACAGAGATCACGTTATTCAGGATGGGCCTTGGCTTGTCCAGGGACACTATCTAACAGTCCGAACTTGGTCACCCTCATTTGTCCCCTTCATTGCTTCTGTGGATTCAACCTTAGTTTGGGCTCGCTTTCCGGAATTGCCATTATAGTTTTACCAAGAGGATGCGCTTATGCTCATCGGCAATTCCTTTGGGAAGGCTATTCGAGCGGATAAGAACACTGCAGGGAAATCAAGAGGAAAATTTGCTCGGGTCTGTGTCGAGATAGACTTATAGAAGCCCCTTGTTGCTCAACTTAGACTGAATGGTAGCACTTACGATGTTGAATAGGAAGGCCTATACACAGCTTGTACCAATTGTGGACACTACGGACATGTGAAAAGCACATGTACTGTTCCTGGCCTTAGAACAAGTCAAACAGAATCCAGGACCTTTCCTAATATGCAGCAAGAGGATGAGGTGACCAAGCTCTTAACGGAAATAGATAAGTCGATTGAGGGTGGCAAATCAGACACAATGGGGGCTGAGACTTCGGTGGAACCTAACTTTGGGGATTGAATGTGTGTCCCATGCAGAAAGTACACGCTCCGAGAAAAGAAGGCGGATGTCGCTCTAGAGACAGAGGCTCCCCGCACTCATTATGCCAGGCCACCCCCCCCACAGGACCAAAAACTCAGATTCTTCACCGACCAGTTGGGTCTCCAGTGGGCCCTCCTAATTATACATTCAACGCTTCATCCTCCAGAAAGAAACTCGTAGGAAAGGGAAGTTATTCTAAGCCTTTTGGATTATGTGACATACGTTCGAAGAATCCTTTTGGCACTCTTTTGAAGAATGCTACTGATGTCAGTATGGACTTGGTCACAATAAGTGCGGGAAAGGAGAATGCCACTAACCCCTCCATTCCGCTTGGATGCCACAAGCGAAGCAGGCAAGACCCCAACATCCCTTTGTCAGCTCTTGATGTTAATGTTTTGAATTTGGAAATTGGGTACGTTTCTGCTCTAGGCACTCAATAATTGGTTGCTGGTCCGCTGCATTGCTCTAATCTTATTATGATCTTATCTTGGAACTGTTTTGGAGCCGGTGGACAAGAGTTTCACCGGGCTCTTCGTCATGTGCTCTCGGTTTATAAACTTAATATTATTGCTCTGCTTGAAACTAGGCTTCCCTCGAGTAGATCTGATGATCTCTGTCAAAAGCTGCATTACTCAAGAGTTGAAGTTATAAGTATTGAAGGATTCAGCGGTGGTATCTGGTTGTTCTGGAAGTCGGATGTGTTGGACATCCAAATCATTGACAGAAACAGACAGTATCTCCACACTAATATCATGTTTAGGCAGGGCCCTACTCGAGGATCATCTTTCTTAGCCTCTTTTGTTTATGTTCGATCGCAACTTGCTTTTAAGCGTCAATTCATGTCTGAGATGAAGGCCCTCAGTGCTCAGGTAAGATCTCCTTGGGTGATCCTCGAGGATTTCAACTATACCAAAAACTTGGAGAAACAATGTGGTGCCCCCAGGGTTTTGGATCGATGTACGCTCTTTGCCAACTGGATCAATGAGATGCACCTGATCGACATGGGTTTTCTGGGACCTGCCTTCACTTGGTTTAGAGGCTCCTCTCTGAGAACACATATTGCGTGTCGCCTGGACAGAGCTCTTTGCAATATGTCTTTCCAGAATCAGTATCCTCACGCCATTCTCCATCATCTGGCTCGTAATCGCTTAGACCATGCGCCAGTTCTCCTTGACTTCAAACTTGACACAAGAGTACCCCAGTGTAAGCCTTTTAGATTTGAAACTGCTTGGTTACAACATTGTACTTTCCCCCATTTCTTCTATGCAATTTGGTCGACGGGTTCAGACATTGCCTTAGGGTTAAAAAATCTTATCTCGGATTTGAGAAGATGGAACAAGCATGTTTTTGGCAATACCTCTTATCGAAATCATCAGATCCACCATCGGTTGGAAGGGGTTCAATGCTGTCTAGCTCTTCAGCCCACCCGAGGCCTACTACGGCTTGAAAGTAAGTTAATGTCTGATCTTAACACTGTCCTCCTGCAGGAAGAAACCTTATGGCACCAGAAATCTCGTGTGAAGTGGCTGCAATCCGGCGACTGAAACTCCACTTTCTTCCATACTTCAACCCTTATTCGACGTCACATGAACAGAATTGAAGGCCTTTGTGATGCCGCTGGTGTCTAGATTTGGGATAGTGACACCCTAAAGCAGCATATTTCAGACTACTATAGTCACCTTTATACTAAAGAAATACAGAGTCGGCCCGGGCTTGTTACTAATTACTCTTTCCCCTCTATTTGTAATGGGTCGACTCCTTGGATTAGCTCGACCTTCTCTGCTGAGGAAGTTCGAGTTGCACTCTTTGGTATGCAAACGTTCCAAGCTTTGGGCCCTGACGGTTACCAGGCGGGCTTCTTTCAAAGGCTTTGGCACGCTGTAGGCCAGCAGAGCACAATAATCATTCTCCAAGCTCTCTCATTTGGAGTAATCCCTAGGGATTGGAATGATACCCACCTCACTGTAATCCCTAAAGTGGCCCACCCTGAGGCAATCACTCAGTTCCGCCCCATCAGCCTCTGTAATGTGCTTTATAAAGTGGTAACCAAACGCATCGTGAACCTCCTTAAGCCTTTTTTACGCTCTATTGTAAGTCCTAATCAAAGAAGCTTTGTTCCGGGCAGACAAATTATGGATAATATCATCTTGTTGCAAGAAACAGTGCATTCCTTCAAACAGAAGTATGGTAGAAAAGGACTCATGGTTATGAAGTTGGATCTTGAAAAATCTTATGACAGAATCTCTTGGGCCTTCTTATGGGATACTCTTGTCAAATTTGGTTTGGATGCTCATATGGTTACTCTTATAATGGAGTGTGTGTCGGGAGCAAGGATGCAAGTTCTATGGAATAGGGAGCAATTGCAAAAGTTTTAGCCCTCTTGGGGTCTTCGACAAGGTGACCCCTTATCCCCCTACCTATTTGTCCTTTGCTTAGAAAGATTGAACCACATGATTATGGACTCTATCCAAAGGGGTCACTGGAAACCGATTCAACTCTCTCAAGGAGGTCCTCTTCTCTCACACCTCTTCTTTGCTGACGATATCATCTTGATGGCGGAAGCTTCAATTGAACAAGCATTCTGGATCAGGGGGGTTATCAACAAATTTTCTGATTGCTCAGGTTAGAAGGTTAGCCTGGCAAATTCCCGTATGTTCTTTTCTGCAGATGTTCCTACCTCCCTCAGTCAGGGTGTCTTCCAGACTATGGGCATTGCAAAGACTAGTAACCTTGGGAAATATTTGGGGATGCCAGTTCTCTATAATAGAATCTCGAAGGAAGCCTTTGGTTATGTTGTTGATAGAGTTCATGAGCGCCTTGCATGTTGGAAAGCGAATTGCCTAAATTTTGTAGGAAGACTGACATTGGTTAAGTATGTGATGTCCGTAATCCCAAATTTTGCAATGCAAACGGTGCTCCTTCCTAGGGGAATCTGTAGTCGCTTGGACATATGCAACAGAAGCTTCCTTGGGGGATCCAATGAACTTCATAGGAAGATCCATTTAGTAAATTGGGACACTATCTGCTCCCCCAACATGTAGGTGGGCTTGGTATCAAGAAAACATGGGATTTCAACGTCGCTATAGTAGTTAAGCTCAGTTGGGATGTGCTGTGTCGAAAAGAAAGTCTATGGGTTCGAGTGTTGTTGGCGAAGTATGGGCGTAATCATCAGGGGACTAATATCTTTAATTCAAATACTTCTCATTCAGTTGTTTGGAGGAGCATTGTGGCGGGTGGTGCATTCATAACTAAGGGGGCCGCTAAGCTAATTTACAATGGTACAGGAACTGGTTTTTGGAAAGACGTTTGGTGTGGAGGTGAACCCCTTGCGCCTGCTTGCCTTGTCCCGCTACCTCCTACTGACTCAGAATTGACAGTTCAGAACTATTGGATCACTGATAAGAACTGCTAAAACTGGGAAGTCCTTGAGAAACTCCTCCCCTCGCCTGCTCTGTTAAAAATTGCATCCTTGGCTGTTTGTCCAGATAGCGCAACTTCTGATCCTTGGTTTTGGCCTATGACGGCTTCTAGGATGTATTCGGTCAGTACCGGTTATGTAGAATTAACCCGATCACTGAATGTCACCAGCAACCCGAAGTGGAAGCTCATATGGGAGTTATCGATCCCGAAGAAAATAAAAATTTTCCTTTGGACGCTCTGCCACGGTAGAATTCTTTGCAATTCTAATCGCGTCCGGCGACAACTGACGAATTGCTCTGCTTCTGCTCGGTGTTCTATCCCGGAGATCGAGATCCATGTCCTTCGGGACTATTACTTCGCGAGGAGATTATGGTTTGAATTGATCCCTGTATCAGCACGACAGATGTTTCTGAATGGAGATTTGAATAGTTGGTTATCCCAGAATCTGCAATTTACTGGGAGCGTGAGGAAGGTAAGCTGGCCAATTATTTTTTCTTTCTCAATTTGGTGGCTCTAGCGCTGGAGGAATGAGTTTGTCTTCCAACGGATGTCTAGAACCAGCATAGGTGCAGATTTTGTTGTTGGTCTCTATGTGGAGCTTTTACGCAACCAGATTGTCCTAGCCACTCTAGTTCAGTGGCTTATTTAGATTGGATGGAGGCCCCCTGATGAGGGATGGGTCAAAGTTAACACCGAAGGGGCATGCAAGGGGAATTCTAGCACTGCATCGGTAGGAGTTCTGATCCGGGTTCAGAATGGGAACTGGCAGGGCGACTTCGGTGTGAACATTGGCTTCTGTACCGTTACATTTGCAGAACTCTGGGGCATTTTCTTTGGTATCCATCTAGTATGGGAGAGGGGTTTTCGACAGGTTGTAATTGAAGTCAATTCCCAGACTAGTCTTCAACTCATTTCTAGAGAGGTTGAGCCGCACCACCCCCACTCGTGGCTCTAAAATCGTTGTAAGGAGTTCCAGTGAAAGGATTAGAATATTGTTTTTTTTCACACCTACAGAGAAGGTAATCTTAGCTACGTGTCCAAACCGTGATGCTGATACGAAGTCGTGTTGAGTCTACAAAATATTATGTAGGTCAGACAGGATCAGAGTTCGGCAAACCCGCTTCGATACTTATTTAGGACCGAAAGGAAGGGTATGGACTCGTTTAGAGATAGTAGTTAACGTACCGAACCTTGTGCCTACACTTGTGTATTTATAGTGTTTGATTAGGTTTAGATTGCCACCTCCTTGAAAAATCCTTATAGAACTATGATTCCTGATCCTTGAAGGAGTCCGAATCCAAAGACAAATCCTTTGTCTTGTAGGATTCTAGAATATTTCTAGAAGCTCTAGGGTTAGCACCTCATAAGCTAGGATAGGTCGCCGCTCGTTGGGCTTGGCCGTAATGGTCATCTTTGACTTGTTGAAATGGGTCGGGGGCCTTCTTGGACGTATTTAGGCCTTTATTATGTTTGGGCTTGAGGCGCAATGAGGATAGTGATGACATCACACATGTGACATCATTTAGTCTGATAACAGTGCAAATAAAATTCATGTGGTTTCACATTTTTGTAGATCGGTACTTGTGATTTTTTTGTTACAAAAAAAACCTTGTGGTTGGTATCGTTAGCCATTTAGGGTTCACTTTGCTAAATTTGGCCGATAACGACCTCAAAATGAAAATTTTCAAGAGATAATGATAATTTAAACAAATTTAATTCTTCAACTTTTTAGGTTTGAGGTCATTTAGGTGTTTTTTAGGAGAGAGAATTGATGTTTAGAGAGAAAACTCCAAAAATGATGCTTTTGAAAAATAAAAAATGTGATTCCACAGTAAATATGATATTAAACAACTTTAATTCTTAAAAAGTTTCATTTTGAGATCGTTATCACCAAATTTGGCAAAGTCAGTTCAAAATGGCTAAGGATGTCAACCACATGGTTTCTTTTGTAACAAAAAAAAAACCCCAAAGATATTGATCTGTAAAAGTGTAAAGCACATGGGTTTTATTTGAAATTAACCCAAGATAAAATAAAAAGTTAATCTTAAAAAAACATAATATTCTTTATATAAATACAAAAGACAATAATACTCTTAATAAATTAGAAAGATTAAGATAATTCTTTCACCGCGCGGCTACTGTCAGGAAAGGCAAGCAGGGGATCACTATTATGGAAGTGGATGGAATCTTGACGTCTGATCCAGAGGTAATCGCTTCCCATGTCACCTCTTATTTTGAAAACATTTTCATTAATCCCCTGGGCCCGGTGGATCTGTCTGGAATTTCTGATCTCATTCCGCCTATGATTACGGTGGAAGAGAACGACATGCTTCTGCGGAAGCCGAAAGCTGCTGAAATTTATCAAACGGTAATGGAGATGGATCCCGCAAGCGCGCCTGGTCCGGATGGGTTTACAGATCAGTTTTTCCAATCTTGTTGGAATATTATTGGGCTGGATATTTGTAACATGATTTGGTGGTTCTTTGATAATGGTTTGATTACAACTGGTCTAAACTCTAGCATTATGACGTTAATCCCAAAGGTTGAGGGTGCAATCCGAATAGAACAGTACAGACCAATTATAATGAGCAATTTCTGTTATAAACTTATTGCCAAGATCATTGCTGACAGACTTGCTCCTGTGGCCAGCCGTATTGTTACACAGAACCAATTTGGCTTCGTTAAGGGTAGAAATATCCACCACTACATTGCTCTTGCCTCAGAAGGAGTTAACAGTATTAATAAGAAATGTTTCGGGGGGAACATGGCTCTTAAAATTGATATCAGGAAAGCCTTTGATACGTTGGATTGGAATTTTCTGTTTCAGGTGCTGGACTCGTTCGGTTTCTCTCTAAAATTTCGGGATTACCTTTTGAACATGTTTTCGTCCGCAAGGATTTCAATCCTGACGCCACAGGGAGTTGCTGGTTACTTCCCATGCTCTAGAGGGGTCCGACAGGGTGACCCTCTTTCCCCGATTCTATTTGGCATTGCGGAGGACTACTTAAGTCGTCTCATCTCACATGCGGCCTCAACTGGTTTGATATCGCCTATGGGGTATACTCGCTCTAGTGATTTCCCAACTCATCTCCTTTATGCGGATGATGTCATTGTCTTCTGTAAAGCTTCAATTCCAAACGCAGAGGCTATTAAGAATATTTTCAATCAGTACGGAATGATCTGAGGTCAGTGTGTAAATTGGGATAAATCGGAATCTTATTTTGGGGATTCTGTCTCTGCGGTTAGAAGAACTCGCCTAATCAGAATCACTGGGGTTCGTTTCGGAAGTGTTCTGTTTAACTACCTGGGGGTCCCTCTCTTCAAGGGTATGCCTAAAAAACATCTGCTAAGTGCTGTTTGTGATAGAATTCTGGGAAGTTCGCTAGGTGGAAAGGCTCCTCATTGTCGATGGCGGGTCGGTTGGCGCTTGTTAATTCAATAATTACGAGCTCGCTTACCCACTCCTTTGCCGTATATAAATGGCCTAAGAGCTTGTTAAATCGCCTTAGGACGCATATCCGGAACTTCATTTGGACTGGGAACGTGTTTGAAAAGAACTTGATAACGGTCTCATGGGCTATCTGTGTCAAGCCGGTTTCGACAGGGGGTCTCGGAATTAAGGACTTGAACAGGTTTAATCTGGCAATGTGTGGGAAGCTAGCTTGGGGGATTATAACAGGAGAATCAATTTGGCTCTCTTTGATGCAATCTCGTTTTCTTGATCCCGCCGGGCTCCCTCGCAAGTATCTCCCCAGCTCGTCTATCTGGACCTCAATTCGACCAGCCTACCTACTACTGCGGCAGAACTGCATATGGTTCCCAAGCTACCATTCGAGCTTAAATTTTTGGTCGGGGAACTGGTTAAGACCCACCGTTGCGGAACGGCTGAATTGGTCAATGCCGGATCAGCGGCATCATCTTGAGAAGGTTGCGGATTACAGATTAGAGGGTGAGTGGAATCTTCCTCCTTTACCAGATGATATTAGACAAGACATACAGGGGATCAGATTGGATATTGAGACGACTGATAGGTGCGTCTGGATGCCCGCGGTCAATGGGGAATTCTCCGCTAAACTATTCTATGAGTGGATGGGTTCTGAGCATCCTCCGGGGAGAGTTTATAAATTCTTATGGCGGGATTATATACCTCCGGCGCATTCTTTTGTGTGTTGGAGATCCTTCTACAATTCGCTCCCGACTCACTGGAACCTTAGAAGGCGCGGTCTTTGCATTGTATCGTGGTGCTGTCTTTGTCAGGAGGAAGCAGAATGTCTGAACCATCTGATGCTCCACTGTAAGTTTGCAAAATTTATATGGTCAAGTATTTCGGCTCTATTTGGGAGACGGGTACCGGATTGTGAAACGATTGAGAGCCGGCTCTGCTGGGCAGCCTCTCAGCAGTTCAGCTCGCAAATTTATGCTCTGTGGAATAGTGCTGTGATTCACGTAATTTGGTCTATATGGGATGTTCGGAATGACTGCATTTTTAATGACAAACCGCCAGACATACACCGGGCTCTCCGTCTCATTTGGACCAACACAAGGCGGACAGATCATTTTCAGAAGGGTAACATTTGGAACTCAACCATGGAGCTGGAAATCCTCACCAATTTGGGCCTTACACCTCGCTTTTCCAAATCCCCGAAGATTCTGCCTGTTCGCTGGTTGCCTCCGTCTTCAGGATGGGTGAAGGCGAACACCGACGCATCAATACTAAACGGTGCAGCTGGCTGCGGTGGTTTATTTCGAAACAACGAAGGGCGCTTGTAGACACCGGGGTCGGAGGACCGATGAAGAAAAATTATAAAAAGGGATCCAAATCATTCGATTGAAATAAATGATGAGTCAATAAAAAATAATAAAAAAAACGTTGTTCGAAGGAACCGTGGAGACCGGTTTGATCGAATTTGGAAATCGAATCGAGATGACGGGCGAATCGGTTCCGCGAGTGAAATCTTAAATCGTCTCGCCGAGTTCGGGGTATTTCACGCTATTTTCTTATTTATTTTATTATTAATAAAGTCTCGGGACGATAGAGGGTTTTATTTTGGTGTTCGAGCAATCCAAAAAATATATATGGTTTTGTAAAAAGATCGATTTTATAAAAGCTAATTTTATAAAATCAGTTTTGACGAAAATCATTTTCGATGAAAATCGTTATTGATTTTGGTTATTTTTAGATGTATTTTGTTTAGTTAAACATTTTTATTTTTTTAGTATATATAAACGCGGCCCCGTCGGGGGCCGGTATTTACGTCACGGGCCGTTGGACGGCCCGTGACGGGGCTGGGCCGCCCAGGCCCAGCCCCCTGCACTTGGCATTCGGCCAAGTGCATTTTGCTGCACTTGGCCAAATGCCAAGTGCAATTTTAGCTTAGGATTTAAAAAAAAAAAAAAAAAATTAAAATCAAATAATAATAATAATAATTATAATAATGAGTCATTAAGCCAAATTAGCTTACCCTTGGCTCCAAGTCAAGAGTAAGCTAATTTAGCTTTGCTTGGAGCCTACCCTTAGGCTCCAAGTCAAAAAAACCTTAATGGTGAAGGCTCCATGCCTATAAATAGGATGGAGCCCAAGGCATTAAGGAGGAGGAAAAAAAACCCGAACCCCTGGAAAAATTCCTCGAGACCCGAACAAAGCAAAAACACAAAAAAATCCGACTCAAAACACTATCAATCGACTTGATTTGGCATTCTTATTACCGATTGAGAGGTAATAATCCGAGGAACTAGACCCGTTTATTTATTCATCTCTTTTTATTGTTTGAATCTATTTATTTATTTGTTTTTTACACTTTTATTGTTTAGATTTGTTAAGTTAATTTTTTTGTTTTGCATTTGAACAAGTATTTGGTTTTAGTTTTGAAATAAAAACTTCGTTTTGGATCCCAATACGAACCGTGACCCGATTCAAGGGTAGTTCGGAATCCAAACGTCGTAGATCCGTTGTTTTATAAATGTTTTGAACCGGTATTTTCAATAAAACGTCATTTTAGAATCCTTCGTTACAAACCATGACCCGATTTGGGGTAGTTTGGAGGCTAAAATGACAAAATAGAGTAGATCTAATGTTTTTGATAAAATCTGGAAACTGTTGGACTATTTCTGTAAATTGCTGTTTTCTGTATTACCGACGGATTTTCCGTCGGTAAAGCTGCTGGAACTTAAAAAATCCATTTTCCCAACCTTTTTCTCATCTTTTTTACATTTATTCTTGTATAGGTATATGTATAAATATGTAATAGGATTATTAAAATTATTTTCAAAGTATATGACTAGTAATAATTTACTATTGAATACCTATTTTGTATATTTGAGTATGATTTTCATTAATTTGGTTTTATGAAGGCTATATGTATATATGTATATTTTCCTTTTATTGTTTTGGGTGGGTTATCCTCCATATATTTATTATGTATAAAAACTATTTTAGTTTAAATATGGTTTTCTTATTTATAAACTTTATCCATTACTTTTTACATATTCTCAAGTTAAAATAAAATGTGTATCATATCTAGTATTATACTTACTATCATTTTTACTTATTAATTCATATATACATTATTATTTTACCTTTTTTTATATAAGTATTATTATTATTTTGCCATAGTGTATATTCATATAAATAAGTATATTTATTTCCTCTTTTTTGAATTTTCTATATATATATATATATATATATATATATATGTTTTAAAAAGTATTTGGGTTGGGTGAATTTGGATTTAATTAGTAAGTGTTGTAATTATGTTCAAGTGAAGGTTAATTGAGTGAAAAGGGGAAAATAAAAGACAAAAAGAGATTTCAAGTTGGTTGTTTAAATTAAAAGTTTTTCTAGATATTCCTAAAGTGTAAATAACTTTTTTTGTCATTTTTCAACCGTTTCCAAAACATCACGTGTTGAAATCTTAATCCGTTCCAACGACGGATTAAGCGAACATTGTAAATTGTTTCGTTGTAAATAATGAAGTTTTGAATTGCTTTCCTAACTAAATGGTTTTGTACAAAATAAATTGACTTGTATGCTTAATCACGTTTTTAGATTAAAACTGTTTGCTCAACGTTTTTAAACGCTCAAGTCGTTCCAACGGCGATTCGAGTGATCATCATTAACAGGGCTTTGAAACGTACCTAAATCGTTCCAACGACGATTAAGGTACGAACCATGTAAATAAACTCGTTTTTGGGAGTAAGATTAGTGTAGATGTAATATACGACATAAAAGCCTAAATCACGCTGTGAATAAACCAATTCTTCCTTCTCCCCCTCTCTCTCCTATGTATTTTAAATTTATGCAAAATGGGCGATTCTTTACTAACGTGGCTTTTAAACAACATGCTCAAAACGGTTTTCAAAGCGAGAAAGAAAAGGTTACAAATGAATTTTAAACTTAAAGAAATATGCGATTAGTCCGTTATCGCCTAACACGCTGAGTAGGAGGCCGGTGGTTCATAACCGGGCGATGTCGGGGTGCCTAGTAGCCTTTCTCCGGAAAGGAGCTAGCCTTCTCGGCTCGTACCTAAGTTTCCCGAACCCTCACCGGTCTCCCGCAAGGGATCGGTGTTCATTTTCCCATTCGTGGGTGGCAACTCTTCCATACTCCAGGCTCCGGTCCTGCCGAGCAGCTTGATTCCACGATTGGTTGCTTTCGGCGCCAATCACCGCTTATGTCGCCATGAGGTATCCACCCCCCGGTCCGCCCGGGCGAGGCCGTTCGGCACCTTGTCTAACAAGTGGCGACTCTGCTGGGGAAGCGAGAAATTTGATTCCGGAAGGCGTGTATTAAGCCCTTAACGGGGACGGATCCTATTATTTCTTTTCGTATGCATTCATAAGAATTATTGCAAACCTTTTGGGTAATTTCCGCGAAACCTCTAACGAGAGTCCATTCGTCGCTCGAAAGAGGCTAGTGTAAGTTCCCCCTTACAGTAAGGCGCCAAAGGGTCCCCATCCATTCGTTAGGGGCGAATTTGTGCGGTCCTGTGAGGTCCCGCGATCAGCCGTGTCAGCATATAGTAGCCTTAGAAGTTGCCATAGGATTACCCGTTACTATTTTTGATGTGATGAATGAATCAGTTCGTGTTTTCAAATTGCCATGATACGTGTCTAATCCTAAAATATATAAAGAAAATGAAACGATGCGTTAATATATACTCTTAAACCGATATATAAACTACCCCAAAACATCGAAACGATTCGAACTAAAGACGACTTAGTCATCTCGTACGAATGAACTTGTGCGACCCGTCTGGTCCCTTTCCGTGTCCCGAAGAAGGCACATGTTCAGGAAATGCGTTATGACGTAAGCACGTATTAGTATGAATCGGTTTGGTATTAAGGATAGTTATATCTCGATTCAAAAGACTATATTAACAGTAGCCGTTATTCACATTCTTTAAATAAGTTGGGATAAAGCGAAATCATGACAAAACGAAAACAAAGAACATTTCTGTTTCGAACGACCCCGTTGTAACGTAAAGAGATTCATAAACGTGGCCCGTCCCTTCCGAATGAAAAACGAGCTCTTACGTTACGCTTTGTGTTGTTCTTAAGAGAAATGGATGTATCCGCAAAAGTGACTAAAGAAAATAAAAGAAAATGAAACGACCAAAATCATTCTGTATCTACGATATATATCCATCCCGAGGGTAGTTAAAGAAAATGAACCAATGCCGTTAAATACGTGCCTCGAGTCAGTGTATACGCCGTTTAAAATCGTAAAACCGAATTAAGCTAAACCGCATAATTGCGCCATATGGACGAGACTGTGGGTTTGACTAATGGCTCGATCATTTCGATCGTTACCAAAACTATAAGAAGTATGGCCCGATATGCGTGTTTGCTGGACTCGTGCCTAAATGAAAAAGAACGGTAATATCCCTGCTTCGAATAAGCATGCGATTCAACGAAACGTTGATTTTCTATAACCACGCTAGGGTGATATATCCCGTAGATGGGAAGAAATAAAGAGTTGTTGCTAGCCGAAAGATTACCATGCGCTCAAATAAGACTCGCCGTCTTTTCACGTAGCAAAAACGAGCAAACAGATTCTTAACGCTAAAAACAAACACGTTATGCGATGAGTCCGTTCCCTAAAAAATAAAAAGTGATTTCATCACTAAATAAACATGTGGTTACGTCTCTCGATAGATCCAAAAGATCCCGTCGTAATCCAAAAATCGAGACACGAACCCACGCGAATAAAAGGGAACGAGTCATTGTCGATAACGAACGATTGAACCAGAGGAATAACTCGTACCACGTCTAAAATCCGAGATGCGCTCAAAGGGTGTCAAAACCTGAACTAAAGCGTCTCGCGAAATAACGAAAGACGAGTTATTCGAAAGGACAATCCATTTGGTCGATATCTTAGTCACTGAACGTTGATATGTCAAAACGAATTGTATTGTCTGATGGATGATTTACTTTTCCGCAATAATCATCGGCATCACGCATCCCCTGGACCGCAATGTGAGCCTCAAACCAAAATCCTAAGAAAGAGACTTGGACCATCGAGTGTGTGGAGGAATAAGGGTGGAAGAGAGATGCTATGATACATGTAATTAGACTGACGTTTGTTCTTCTTATCTTATGTATCCGTAAATAAATAAACGCACACACCACGAATCATACATATAAAATCATGCATACATACTAATGGATGCCGTTTGTACAGACTTCATCATTAAGCGGTTGTGGTTTCGCGAGAGTAACCGGCTAGTCAGACAGTTTGATCAGCTACAAATTGACTATTCCGAATCGGCAGTTGTGGCTTCTGAATCATCTTCGTCCAAGTATACTCAGTCTTCTGTCAGTATGTCTGCAACCAACGAAAAGGTGGCCGAATTGGAAAACTCTGTGAACAACATTAACGATCAGTTGGCCGCAATTTTGGCCCAGCTAGCTGAGCTGGCATTGAAGGATAACAAGAGTGGTAGTAAGCGCGCTGAGAATGAAGTGAACACCGGTCCCCGCTTCGGGAACGAGGATGACTATCAGGATTATATCCAGAAACAACTTGAGAAAGAGAAGGCTAAGGAAGAAGAGTGGAAGCAGCACATCACTCAGGAGGTGCAGGATTTGCGTGGGGGAAGTTCCGGGAGTCAGGACTTTTATAATTTGAAGAATTGCTTGTCGGCAACTGCTTTGCCTTTGAAGTTTCGGCTCCCTGACATGAAGAAGTTCAATGGAACTGGGGATCCTACGGCCCACATGAATCAGTATGTTGCGGTAATGAAGAACACGATCCTGACTGAGGATCAAGTCCTGGGGTTGTTTAATACTTATCTGGAGGGGGCTGCCCTCATATGGTTTCATGCGTTGCCGATGGTGACGAAGAGAGATTGGAAGGAGTTGGCAAAATCATTCATCGCTCAGTATAGTTTCAACACTATGCTTGAGGTTACTCTAAAGGAATTGGAAAGCACTAAGCAACAAGCTAATGAGTCTTTTTCCGATTTTGTGAGGAGGTGGAGAGCCAAGGCGGCAGTTATGAAGCAGAAGCTGCTTGAGCAGGATCAGATCCGAATGGTAGTGGGTAACACATTGCCGTATATTAAGAATGAGCTGCGGTATATGCCTTTTACCGATTTCAATCAGATGTATAGCTGCGCCTTGACAGTTGAGGGGGACGGAGAGCCGAAGAAAGCTTATACCAAGTGGACGAAGTCTGGATATAGTGCCGGAGGGGCAAGCGCGAGTACAGAATCGGCCGCAGTGAAAGTACTTGATCTTAATGCTATCGAAAAGAGGCGATTCGCCAAGTTTGATCAGACCTACGCAAAAGTTTTCGAACGGTTGCAGAAAAAGGGATTGTTGAAAGCTCTCACCCCTTATAACAAAGCTCTGCCCACTCAGCAGATACAGGCTAGGGGATACTGCGAATTTCATAGTAATTATGGGCACACTATTGAGAACTGCGAGAGACTGAAACACGAGATTCAGGATTTGATTGAGGAGAAGAAGATAGCTGATCCTTCGTCAGCGAACCCTTCCACTAGGCGTAATCCCCTGCCTAATCATAGGGTGAGCATGATCGGATTCGGGCTGAAAGAAAGCATAGTTATGGAATCCTTCGAGGAAAATGAAGAGGAGTTGTTGGACTCCGATGAGAAGAGCAATGTGGGAAATGGGTTATATGTGTCTTTCATTGGCAAGGAGCAGGAGGGTGAACCGATGGACGAAGGGTGAGACGGTGGAGCACCGTATGATGAAGATAGTGCTGACGAGACCGGGGAAGGGTCGTCTCGAACTATTGTGCCAGAATTGAGCCTATTTAGTGGAGGAGAGAATCCCGATGTGCACTTGCGCGAGTATATGCATGATATGTTTGTTGAATCCTTTGGGGTGGACGAGATTGCTCAGTGGTTCCACCATTCGTTGATAGGTGAGCCTTTGGGGTGGTTCCACTCATTACCCGACTCTTGCAAGCATGATTGGGAACAATTGTCCGATCTATTCCTTGAAAAATACAAGAACACTAAGAACAGGATGTCAGAGCACTTCGCGTTGCAGATTGGGCCTATCAAACGCCCGTTGCCGATGGTCAGTAAGTATAATGGCAACAAGGATCCAATGGAACACCTTCACTTCTACTTATCGGCCATGGGGCCTTTGGGTTTTAAGGAAGAAGAGATCACCAGTCTGTTTTACAATTCACTGATGGGGGAGCCGCTGATGTGGTATATGTCTCTCCCGATGCGTATTAAGTGTGATTGGGCCGCGATGACCAAGAGGTTCATTAAGGAATATACAGTATGGATGCTTGCGGAGCAAACCCCGGACTCACCCTCTTATGAAACACCCGAAGCGGTATTGGCAATGCCCCGGTATGGTGGATACCGGGATCCTGTTGAGCATGCAAGGTTGTTTCGCAACCATATGTATGATGCTGGGTTCCCTCAATGTGAATTACATGAGCATTTCCCAGAAACTCTCATAGGAGAAGCCTTGTTGTGGCACCAAGGACTATCAGAGGAAGAAATGGGTCATTGGATACCTCTTAGGGACGCTTTTGTGTCGAGATATGAGATGTACGTTCCATGGACGGGATCCCTGGAAGATCTGGATAGGATCAGGCAATTCCCCGAGGAACCATTCATGGATTATGTTAGGAGGTGGAGGTACCGCTACGAGTTATGTCATGAAATGATGAGCGATAAGGTGCAGCTCATGTGCATACAGAGAAGTGCTATTCCGTTAGCAGCAAGAAGAATGAGCAGGGTGTTTCTCCGGAACTATGATGAATTGATAGGTTGGGCTATGTATGGATCGGCAGATCCCTTGTATTTAAATCCAAATGTCCCTCACGTGATGGACCTAATGGTTGTGGACATTTGGGAAAGTTCCTCGGACGAGGAGGACGCTGATCGGAGAATTCCTATCAATATTTGGGATGAATCTGATGATGAGCCGGAAATCGCCGTTATGACAAGATCAGGTTGAGTGGCCGAAGGGAAGGCGCCTATGGTGGAGACAGAAATAGGGGAAGGATCGGCTCCTAAGCCAGATGACCAAGTCCTCGAGCAGTTGAAGAAAACACAAGCTAAGTCTACGGTGTGGGAAGTCCTATGCCATTCCAAGTACCACCATGAGAATCTGATGAAGGAGCTGCAAAATTTGGTCATTTCTACCGACACTGAGCCGGCAGCGTTAGTAGGGGCAATTATGGCCCGGAAGAAGACTGAAATCACTTTTACCGACGAAGATCTCCCGGAGGAGGGTAAGGCTCACAACAAGCCTTTATACATCCGAGCTGAAATTAACGGGAAGAAGGCTAGCTGTGTGATGGTTGATGATGGATCGACCATTAATGTTTGCCCGCTGAAACTCTTGTCCAAGTTGGGAGAAGAAAGAGGAGATCTGACGGCCTCGGAAACCGTGATCAGGGCTTATGATGATAGCCGTAGGCACATTGAAGGAGTCTTTAAGGCCAAGCTGAAGGTGGGGCCGCATGAGGAAGAAACAGAATTCACTGTGCTGGATATACCGGTGATGTTTGCCGTGTTGTTGGGACGTCCATGGTTCCACAAGTTGGGAGGTGTGCCCTCCACGCTCCACCAAATGATCAAATTTCCCTTCGGGGAGGAGATAGTGACGATCAGAGCTGAGAAATTAAGTTCAGTGGCGGCATTGGGAATTGAGCCTCAGCTTTTCTCCGGATTCCAAGTTTCTGGGATCTATGAGTCTAGCATGACCACCGATGTGGTGAAGATGATGAAAGGAGGTTTCATCCCTGGTATGGGCTTGGGAGCACACCATCAAGGGTTGCCAGAGTTTCCGGACTTCAAGAGTCAGAAAACCCGGAGGGGTTTGGGATATGAGCTGGGAGGTCCGTCTAACACAGGTGGTGAAGGAAAGATGGGCCTAAAGAAGTATTTTGTGAATGAGGGGCACGGGAAGGTTTATTCTGGGACTCCCGAGTCATGGACTAGCGCCAAAGGAAAGATTCTGCCAGGTTTTGAGATCTTCAATGATGTCACCAGCTGGGGCAAAGGAGAGGCAAGCTGTTTCGTCGAGGAGATCATGATGTTAGATCTGAATGTTGAGGAGCAGGTCATCACTATTGAAGCAACTGTGGGAGCGGTGGATGAGCCCAGTACCTCCAAGGCTTATGAGAAACCCGAGAACCCCGATGATAACAATTGTATTACTGCTTTATTTGAATCCGATGATGTACTCGCCAACACTATCAATGAAATGAATTCTGATTTTGCTTACTTGCTTGATGTTGATTCTGATCATTCCATGCATTCTCATTCATATAACATGCCTACATTTGAAATCAATACAATAGAAATGTCAACTTTCAATCTTGGCATGGATGAAAATCCTAAACTTATACCAATTGCTCAAGAATTAACTACTGAAGAGAGGAAAGAATTTGAGAGAATAATTAAAAAAATACGAAATAGTGTTTGCTTGGACATACGAAGACATGCCAGGAATCGATCAATCAATCGTAACTCACCATATTTCGACATACCCCGATGCTAAGCCCGTGAAACAGAAACTCTGACGCATGAGGCCGGAATGGGCAGATAAGATCCGAGAGGAAGTGAAGAAACAGTTAGAAGCAGGGTTCATCGAAGTAATCGACTATCCCCTTTGGGTCGCAAATGTAGTGCCAATCGCGAAGAAGGACGGTAAAGTGAGAATGTGCGTCGATTATAGAGATCTCAACAAGGCGTGCCCCAAAGATGAATTCACATTGCCTCACATCGACGTATTAATCGACAGTGCTGCATCGAGCGTTTTGCACACAAACATTGACGGCTTTATGGGCTACATGCAGGTTCAAATGGCAGAAAAGCACAAGGCAAAGACCTCATTCACAACTGAGTGGGGAACGTACTGCTATAAGGTAATGCTGTTTGGTTTGAAAAATGCCGGGGCAACTTATCAACGAATGGCTACGGCACTGTTCCATGATATGATACACAAAGAAGTGGAAGTCTATGTGGACGACATGATGGTCAAGTCGGAGACGAGAGAGGGGCATTTCGCTGCACTTGAGAAGTTTTTGGCCCGAATTGCAGAATTCAAGCTAAGGTTGAACCCGAAGAAGTGCTTCTTTGGCGTTTCATCGGGAAAGATCTTAGGCTATGTGATCAGTAACAAGGGGATTGAGGTGGATCCCGACAAGGTAAAGGCCATACAGGAAATGCCAGCACCCAAGAATGAGAAAGAAGTGAGAGGATTTCTGGGGCAGGTTCAGTATATCAGTCGGTTCATAGCACGACTCACTGCGATCTGCGAGCCGATCTTTAAGCTGCTACGGAAAGATCAACCAACGGTTTGGAATGATAAGTGCCAGCAAGCATTGGAGAGTGTCCGGAACTACCTGTCTAATCCACCGGTTTTAAGACCACCTAAACTTGGAAAACCGCTGCTCCTCTATGTAGCAATCGATGAGCGATCTATTGGGGCAATGCTGGCCCAAGAAGGGGACACCGGTGTGGAGCACGCGGTGTATTATCTGAGTAAGAAGTTCCTGGAATACGAGCTTAAGTATAACATGATCGAAAATACGTGCGTAGCAGTAGTATGGCTAACAAAGAAACTGCGGCACTATTTTCAATCTTACAAAGTGATCATTATTTCCCGGATGGATCCCGTGAAGTATCTGTACCGAACTCTGTCTCTAACAGGGAAGCTAGCCCGATGGTTGTTGCTCTTGTCCGAATTTGACATCGAATATGTAACGAAAAAGGTTATTAAGGGGAGAGCCATAGCGAAATTTCTGGCCAATCAGCCTCTAAGTGCAAAAGAGGAAGAGATAAACTATGATTTCCCCGATGAGCACTTGAACGCAATAGAAGTTATACCATGGAAAATGTTCTTTAATGGAGCGGTTAAATCGAATGGAGCGGGTGTAGGAGTGTTGCTTATCTCACCAGAAGGGGAAAGGATCCCGATGGCAAAGAAGTTGTCATTCCCTCTCACTAACAATATGGCCGAGTACGAAGCATGCATCTATGGGTTAGAGTCACTAGCAGCGCTAGGAGCGTCGTATGTTGAAATCTGGGGCGACTCAAAGTTGATTATCGAGCAAGCCCATGGAAATTGGGAAGTAAGGGAAGAAAGGTTACGCCCGTACCTAGACCAGCTAGGAGGGTTGGCATAGAGGTTCAGTGAGTGCTGCTTTTATCATATTCCCTGAGCGCAGAACCAAGCGGCGGATGCATTGGCCACGCTGGTGTCGGTATGGGATAATCCACGGAATCTTGCCTCAAAGCCTCTAGTACTGAGGAGGTCTCACAAACCGTGATACAAAGATGTAATGTTGTTAGGAGTGGATGGAAAGCCTTGGTATTTCGATATCGTGAACTTCATGAAAAGTGGAACTTATCTGACAGAATCAGAACTTAGGAATCAGGCCGTGATCAGAAGGTTAGCCTAGCAGTTCGTCATCCACAATGACTTGCTCTATAAAAGGCACGCCGATGGATTACAGTTGAGATGTTTAGACGAGGGAGAAGCCCGTGAAGTGATGGAGTCGGTGCCCTCGGGAATTTGTGGAGCCCATATGGGAGGAGCAGTGTTAGCAAAGAAAATCATAAGGCAAGGCTTCTATTGGCTCACCATGGAAAGAGATTGCAATGAATATGCGAAGAAATGCCATGGTTGTCAAATCCACAGGGATTATAATCACCTGCCAGCTATGTAACTACATGTGTTGGCACCCGTTTGTCCATTTGCAGCTTGGGGCATTGATATCATCGGCGAGGTGAGGCCTAATGCGTCAAACGGACACAAGTTCATCACAGTTGCCATTGATTACTTCACCAAGTGGGTAGAGGCAGAATCGTTTAGTAAGTTGGGATCAAAGCAGATGAGGAAGTTTATTGAAAAGCATCTAATCACCAGGTTCGGGGTGCCTCATCACATGATCACGGACAATAGGGTCCAGTTTCAAGGAGAAGTAAAAATTATTTTCCAGGAGTACGGTATCGAGCATCATAGATCTTCTCCATACCGTCCGCAAGCTAATGGGGCAGTGGAGGCGGCTAATAAGAACCTTAAAAGGATTCTCGTTAAGACAGTGGAGTCGCACCGGAATTGGCACGAGCAGATTCCACTTGCTTTGTGGGCCTATCGCACGACTATTAGAGCATCTACTGGGGCAACGCCGTTCTCCTTAGTGTATGGGGCAGAAGCAGTTCTGCCAATCGAGATTGAAAAGCGATCACTGAGAATCGCGGTAGAAGCAGAGATTCCCGAAGCGGAATGGGTGAAGAAGCGGTATGAGCAGTTGGCATTGGTCGACGAGAAAACGATGGAGGCCCTCTACCATATACAGCTATATCAGAGGAGGATGGCCTGAGACTTCAACAAAAAGGTTAAGGTTAGTCCTATCAGAGAGGGGGACATGGTGCTGAAACAGATCCGGATGACGCACACTGACCCTAGGGGCAAGTTTAGGCCAAACTGGGAAGGGCCCTTTCTCGTGAAGGAGATGCTGAGCAAAGGAGCGGTTAAGCTAACTACTATGGACGGCATGGAGTTCTCCGAACCTACCAATCTGGATAGGCTTAAGAAATACTTTTCGTAAAATAAAAAAAGAAAGAAATAAAAATTCCCGATAGGTTGAAAACCCGCAAAGGGCGACATATGCAACAATAAGGGACATCCTAATGAGTGAAAACCCAAGAAGGCGCTCATTTGAAAATTTCGGGATAATAAAAGGAGAGTTGAAAAATCGCTGGGATCTGAAAACCGAAAAAAGGCGGGTCCTGGTAACAGTAGTTATGTCTTGAGCAATTACAAAAATAATGTATAATTGGCTAAGTATTTCTGTTGTTTGTAAATAAATAAAGGCATGAATATATTTGAAGAGAATGATTGGAATTATTATGATCGACTGAATGCATAGTATTGTAAGTCATGAGTTATACATTTCTTTTCCCCACCACCAAATAAAAAGCCTACACAAATATCTTTTTCACATATACCCGCTATACATCATGGTAGTACTAATAAAGTTGTAAACCGAAACAATGACGGGACTATCAATGAGAAGGAATCCCAAAGTCCCGAAAGCCCTCAAACGAATCAAAGCCTCCGAAGTAAGGTGCCCGCTCCTCAGCTAAGGCCTCCTAGGCAACTCGATGGGCATCCATAGTCGCCCGCCAACCCTCATCCGAAACTCGGTGGCTCTCCACCGCAATCCGCAAACTCTCCTCAGCAGCTCGCCGGGCCCCTATATCCACGCGACTCCTCTCCTCGGCCTCGCTCCTCCCAGTTGGAGCGTTCATCCTCCATATCCCGATAACAACATCCGATCTGAGCATTATCATCCCGCAGTGAATCCTCTCGCCCAACCGCCACGCTCTCCTGTACTCTTCGGTCAATAGAATGAAGGTCTCCCTGCAAAGGAAAATAGGAGGGAAGCAATGTAAAAAAAAGAAAAAGAGAAAAAAAAATATATATATATATATATATATATACATTCATTCATAATCATGTGCATACATATCACTACACTATAACATAATAAAAACACTCTCCAGGTGATGAGCATGACTCAAGTCAAGGCGCACGCAAAAATACTCGGATAGCTCCGTGAAATCCGTGCAAGTCTAGGTAGGCTTCGATAGGCAAATTAAAATTTGATCTATGGGCACAGGCTCCGCTACGGACTGCGGTCTACGGCATTATCAATGGGCACAGGCCCCGCTAAGGACTACGGTCTATGGCATCATCAATGGGCACAGGCCCCGCTACAGACTGCGGTTTTCGGCATTATCAACGGACATAGGCCCCGCTACGGACTACAGTCTACAGCATCATCAATGGGCACAGGCCCCGCTACAGACTCCAGTCTACGGCATCATCAACTCCGGTCAAACTCAAACGATCCTGGTAAAAAGAAGCGACTGCGGTCGAAATCTCTAGGATGAGGTCCCAAGTCCAAACTCTCGCACGAGTGATAAAGCCCAAATATCAAAGCGACTGCGGTAAAAAACTCTCGGACGAGTGATAAAGCCCAAATATCAAAGCGAATGCGGTCAAAAACTCGCGGACGAGTGATAAAGCCCAAATATCAAAGCGACTGCGCTCAAAAAAACTCTCGAACGAGTGATAAAGCCCAAATAACAAAGGACTGCGGTCAAAAACTCTCGGACGAGTGGTAAAGCCCAAATATCAAATCAACTGCGGTCAAAAACTCTCAGACGAGTGATAAAGCCCAAATATCAAAACGACTGCGGTCACAAACTCTCGGACGAGTGATAAAGCCCAGCTATCATCAACAAAGGACGCCTACAATCGATGTAGAGATTAGGGTCGAACAGTTGATTTTGGGATATGCAAAACGAAAGGACGCCTGCGATCGATGTACAGATTAGGGTCGAACGGTTGATTTGGAGATATGCAAACGAAAGGACGCCTGCGATCGATGTATAGATTATGGTCAGATGTTCGATTTGGAGATCTACAATACAAGAAAACGCCTGCGATCGATGTAGAGATTAGGGTCGAACGATGGATTTCGAGATATGCAAAACGAAAGGACGCCTGCGATCGATGTATAGATTAGGGTCGAACGGTTGATTTGGAGATATGCAAACGAAAGGACGCCTGCGATTGATGTATAGATTAGGGTCGGGTGTTCGATTTGGAGATCTACAATACAAGAAAACGCATGTGATCGATGTAGAGATTAGGGTCGAACGATGGATTTCGAGATATGCAAAACGAAAGAGTACCTGCGGTCGAGATAAAGACTAGGGTCGCTAGAAAGAGCTACATACCTGCGGTCGATGTAAAGACTAGGGTCGCTAGAAAGAGCTACATACCTGCGGTCGAGATAAAGACTAGGGTCGCTAAAAAGAGCTACATACCTGCGGTCGAAGTAAAGACTAGGGTCGCTAGAAAGAGCTATATACCTGCGGTCGATTTTTAGACTAGGGTCGCTAGAAAGAGCTATATACCTGCGGTCGATTTAGACTAGGGTCGCTAGAAAGAGCAATTTACCTGCGGTCGATTTTTTAGACTAGGGTCGCTAGAAAGAGCTATATACCTGCGGTCGATGTATAGGCTAGGGTTAGATGGTCGACTTGAAGATCGGGAAAGAGGAACCGCGCTGGGAGATCTACGCTTGCAGTCGATGTGGAGGCATACAACGTGAAGATCAGGTATTCAGGGAGTCCTCCTCCCACTCTATATGTGTCTTTTACTTTAATATATTTCGCATTGCATGTGTTGTATTCTAGAAAAAGTTTTTTTTTCAAAAAGCACACACGTCACTGACAAAAATAGAAAAGTAGGGGCAACTGTAGACACCGGGGTCGGAGGACCGATGAAGAAAAATTATAAAAAGGGATCCAAATCAGTCGATTGAAATAAATGATGAGTCAATAAAAAATAATAAAAAAAACGTTGTTCGAAGGAACCGTGGAGACCGGTTTGATCGAATTTGGAAATCGAATCGAGATGACGGGCGAATCGGTTCCGCGAGTGAAATCTTAAATCGTCTCGCCGAGTTCGGGGTATTTCACGCCCTTTTCTTATTTATTTTATTATTAATAAAGTCTCGGGACGATAGAGGGTTTTATTTTGGTGTTCGAGCAATCCAAAAAATATATATGGTTTTGTAAAAAGATCGATTTTATAAAAGCTAATTTTATAAAATCAGTTTTGACGAAAATCATTTTCGATGAAAATCGTTATTGATTTTGGTTATTTTTAGATGTATTTTGTTTAGTTAAACATTTTTATTTTTTTTAGTATATATAAACGCGGCCCCGTCGGGGGCCGGTATTTACGTCACGGGCCGTTGGACGGCCCGTGACGGGGCTGGGCCGCCCAGGCCCAGCCCCCTGCACTTGGCATTCGGCCAAGTGCAATTTTAGCTTAGGATTTAAAAAAAAAAAAAATTTTAAATCAAATAATAATAATAATAATTATAATAATGAGTCATTAAGCCAAATTAGCTTACCCTTGGCTCCAAGTCAAGAGTAAGCTAATTTAGCTTTGCTTGGAGCCTACCCTTAGGCTCCAAGTCAAAAAAACCTTAATGGTGAAGGCTCCATGCCTATAAATAGGATGGAGCCCAAGGCATTAAGGAGGAGGAAAAAAAACCCGAACCCTTGGAAAAATTCCTCGAGACCCGAACAAAGCAAAAACATAAAAAAATCCGACTCAAAACACTATCAATCGACTTGATTTGGCATTCCTATTACCGATTGAGAGGTAATAATCCGAGGAACTAGACCCGTTTATTTATTCATCTCTTTTTATTGTTTGAATCTATTTATTTATTTCTTTTTTACACTTTTATTGTTTAGATTTGTTAAGTTAATTTTTTTATTTTGCATTTTAACAAGTATTTGGTTTTAGTTTTGAAATAAAAACTTCGTTTTGGATCCCAATACGAACCGTGACCCGATTCAAGGGTAGTTCGGGATCCAAACGTCGTAGATCCGTTGTTTTATAAATGTTTTGAACCAGTATTTTCAATAAAACGTCATTTTAGAATCCTCCGTTACAAACCATGACCCGATTTGGGGTAGTTTGGAGGCTAAAATGACAAAATAGAGTAGATCTAATGTTTTTGATAAAATCTGAAAACTGTTGGACTATTTCTGTAAATTGCTGTTTTCTGTCACTAAAAGGGGGTTACCGACGGATTTTCCGTCGGTAAAGCTGCTGGAACTTAAAAAATCCATTTCCCCAACCTTTTTCTCATCTTTTTTACATTTATTCTTGTATAGGTATATGTATAAATATGTAATAGGATTATTAAAATTATTTTCAAAGTATATGACTAGTAATAATTTACTATTGAATACCTATTTTGTATATTTGGGTATGATTTTCATTAATTTGGTTTTATGAAGGCTATATATATATATGTATATTTTCCTTTTATTGTTTTGGGTGGGTTATCCTCCATATATTTATTATGTATAAAAACTATTTTAGTTTAAATATGGTTTTCTTATTTATAAACTTTATCCATTACTTTTTACATATTCTCAAGTTAAAATAAAATGTGTATCATATCTAGTATTATACTTACTACCATTTTTACTTATTAATTCATATATACACATTATTATTTTACCTTTTTTTTTATATAAGTATTATTATTATTTTGCCATAGTGTATATTCATATAAATAAGTATATTTATTTCCTCTTTTTTGAATTTCCTATATATATATATATATATATATATATATATATATATATATATATGTTTTAAAAAGTATTTGGGTTAGGTGAATTTGGGTTTAATTAGTAAGTGTTGTAATTATGTTCAAGTGAAGGTTAATTGAGTGAAAAGGAGAAAATAAAAGACAAAAAGAGATTTCAAGTTGGTTGTTTAAATTAAAAGTTTTTCTAGATATTCCTAAAGTGTAAATAACTTTTTTTGTCATTTTTAAACCGTTTCCAAAACATCACGTATTGAAACCTTAATCCGTTCCAACGACGGATTAAGCGAACATTGTAAATTGTTTCGTTGTAAATAATGAAGTTTTGAATTGCTTTCCTAACTAAATGGTTTTGTACAAAATAAATTGACTTGTATGCTTAATCACGTTTTTAGATTAAAACTGTTTGCTCAACGTTTTCAAACGCTCAAGTCGTTCCAACAGCGATTCGAGTGATCATCATTAACAGGGCTTTGAAACGTACCTAAATCGTTCCAACGGCGATTAAGGTACGAACCATGTAAATAAACTCGTTTTTGGGAGTAAGATTAGCGTAGATGTAATATACGACATAAAAGCCTAAATCACGCTGTGAATAAACCAATTCTTCCTTCTCCCCCTCTCTCTCCTATGTATTTTAAATTTATGCAAAATGGGTGATTCTTTACTAACGTGGCTTTTAAACAACATGCTCAAAACGGTTTTCAAAGCGAGAAAGAAAAGGTTTCAAATGAATTTTAAACTTAAAGAAATATGCGATTAGTCCGTTATCGCCTAACACGCTGAGTAGGAGGCCGGTGGTTCATAACCGGGCGATGTCGGGGTGCCTAGTAGCCTTTCTCCGGAAAGGAGCTAGCCTTCTCGGCTCGTACCTAAGTTTCCCGAACCCTCACCGGTCTCCCGCAAGGGATCGGTGTTCATTTTCCCATTCGTGGGTGGCGACTCTTCCATACTCGAGGCTCCGGTCCTGCCGAGCAGCTTGATTCCACGATTGGTTGCTTTCGGCGCCAATCACCGCTTACGTCGCCATGAGGTGTCCACCCCCCGGTCCGCCCGGGCGAGGCCGTTCGGCACCTTGTCTAACAGCGCTGTCTTGGAGCTTTCTCCTTTCCGACTACGGACGGACTTATTCATGTCGCGGAGCTGCGAGCTGCTCTTTTTGCTATCAGTAAAGCACACAATCACGACTGGTTTTCGGTTTGGCTAGAATCGGACTCCACCTATGTCGTTAATTGCTTGAAGAATAACGACTTTGCTATCCCCTGGTGTCTTCGGTCGGAATGGGAGGAGTGTAAGAGGAACATGGCTACAATGAGGATCGTTATCACACATCTCTTCCGGGAAGGTAATCAGGTTGCAGATGCCTTGGCTAATTATGCTCGGACCTCTTCCGGGATCACTTGGTGGGATTTGCCCCCTACATTTTGTCGTGGCTTATTGGCTTTTAATTTTTCTGGTTAGGCAACATTTCGTTTCACCTGATTGAACTCTCATGTATTATTTATTCTTTATTTCATTTATTCATTCGGGTTCTGTGAGGGGTCCTTCAGGGGTGCCAACATAGTTGGGATGTCTGAAATCCTCTACCAGTCCTCCGCCTTTAATCAAAAAAAGATACCTTTCAGTATTTCTGTTGTCCCCCTCAAGCTATAGTGCAAATAGTAAGTACACCAAGCTTGTCAATTACAGGCTTAAAAAACTAAAAAACTTTGTAAGTAAGGCTTTGTAATGACATCAACAATTTGATTTGTAGTAAAAATGCGCAAATGATTGAGACATGTTGTCAAATTTTCTCTTATAAAATGACAATCGAAATCAATATGTTTCATCCTCTCGTGAAAGGTAGAACTGCTTGTTAGTTAAATGGTAGACAAAAATGGATCAGGTTGTTAATGTAAAAAGTGGAGTGCTTGTAAAATGTATACCATCCATTGAACTTCAGATGTAACAAAAGCCATGGATATGTACTTAACTTCTGTAGATGATAAAGTGCATATAACCCATACCCCTTTTGTCCTGCTGCATAACCTATACATGTCCATCGCATACTCCTTTTGTCATGTTGCAAAACCCATACATGTCCACCACATACCCTTTTTTGTCCTGTTGCATAACCCATGAACACTACCTCATGTACTCTAACTTAAACTTTGTCCTTTTATGGATGGAAATTAGAAACATAACATAGGCAATCAAAAATTTTAAGATGCGGGTAATATGGTGCCCTTTTATGTAACCTTTCAAATGATGTCTTCCATTAAAGACTCTCTACATGTAATAAATTGATAATATGAGTGACTGTTTTGATAGCCTCTTCCAAGAATTGATTTGAGATCCCTGGCTGAAATAGTAATACCTTTGCAACCTCCAAAAGATGTTTGTGTTTTCTTTCAATAACCTCATTTTTTGGGGTGTATACAGATAAGCTTTCTGATGTTGAATACCAAAACCAGATAACATTGATTGATATTCATTGCTTGTGAATTCCGTTCCATTATCACTACTCGCTATTTTAATCTTAGCATTATAAATTGATTTTGGACAAGCAAGATAAACCGAGTCATCATTAAACACACTTCATTTTTAGATTGCAATAAAATTGTCCCAGGATTTTCATCAATTATTGTCAATATAAACTTGGAATTAGTTGTAGAAGGCAAATGACAAGGACCCAAATGTCTGTATGGAAAAGTTCAAGTACATAAATAGAAACGGTATTACTAAGTGGAAAACATAACTTATGCTGCTTTGCTAATGGACAAATTTCACATGGAACAAATTGTTTTTCAAAATGAAATTAGGCACATGTTTAAGTTTCTTCCAAGAAAAATGTCTTACTCTATAATGTCAGGTTATAGTATCATCACCAACATTTGCAGATGCAACATTAAAAGTACTATCACTAATATCACCTCTCAACAAATCTGATCGAAAAGACCTTTTATTAATCTTGTAAAGCCATCTGTCCATGTGACCAACTACAAATATCTCCTTAGACTCCAGGTCTTGTAATATGCAATAAGTTGGGTAAAAACTAATTCCAATTTCTTCTTTTTGCAGTAATTTTCCCACTGAAAGAAAATTGAACCTAAAAGTAGGAACACATAGCACATTTCTCAATTGGAATTTGTCATTGAACTTCACCATCCTCTTTTTATTTATTATCTTGATACTACAATTTGGCAAAAAAAAAACCTTTTGAGGTGTAGACAAATTAGAAGTTGCAAGAAAAAAAAACATTTTTTAACACATATGTGAACTGGCTCCTGAATCTATATTCCAATCATTAATATATGAACAAATTAAATTTGCATAATCGATGATATTATGTGCAAATCCTATGAAACAAGCCAAATCATTTGCAGTTCTGTTGTTCAAGAACTTCCGAAATTCTTTCTACAGAAAACTGTTGAAAAATTTGTTGTGACTGTTGTGGATCTTGATTAGTTTCGACATTTTCTCCTTCTTAAACTCCATTAGCATGATGACTAGAACCCTTCTTGATTCCCCTATTCTTAGATTTAAACCACTATGGATACTCTTTTAACTTGAAACAAGTTTCCATCAAATGTCCTAGTTTTTATGGTGATTATAGAACATATCTTCTTTAGCAATTTCCTGCTTTTCTCCTCTTGTACTAACTACATTAGCAATATCCAATTACTCAAACATAATAGCATTGCTATTGTTAACATTTTGGCATTGCTTTTCCATTTTCTAAACCATTGAATATGCTTTGTTAATTGTTGGAAAAGGATCCAACATTAGTATTTGATTTCTAGTTTGCTCATACACATCATGTAATCCCATACGAATATGCATCAAATGATTTGCTTCAACCATATCTACCATCTGCTTGACTGCAACACAATCACAAGTAGGAATAGGATTTAAGACTACCAAATCTTCCCACAATTTCTTCATCTTAGTGTAGTAAACATAAACTGACAAATCTCCCTATGCAAGAGTTGTCAAATCTTTCTTTACCTTATAAATCAATGGCCCATTTGATTGTCCAAATTTATATTCTAATTCAAGCCAGATTTCTCTTACAATCTTAATATAGAGGAATGATTCTGTCAAATCTTCCGACGTTGAGCTCAAAAGCCAAGAGAGCACCATGTTATCACATCTTTTCCATTTCTTGAATAAAGTCAGTGGAGTGGGTGTTGGCTTCAAATCATCACAAAGAACAAAATCTAATTTGTCTTTCACTGCTAGCCAATCTTTACAGCATGCAACCATGAAAGGTAATTAGTATCAATTAGTGGCACACTAATAGAGATAATTGAGGATTATCATATCATTCAAGATCGAAACGAGTAGTATCCATATCTGCCATGTTTGTTGGATCTTCTTGATTACGATGTGTATATATTTTGTTGAAAAATTATTCATCTTCTTCACCCTCCGATTCAAGAACTTGTTGTTATTTATTCTTTGATTTTGTCTTCTCCAATTCACCATTGATTTCTATGTAGAAGCTCTGATACCATCTGGAGGAAATTAAAGTAAAGAGAAAAATGTATTAAGAAAGAAAAATATAATGATTACACCATACATATTGTAATTGAATGAATGAAAAAACATCTGAGTTATTCCTGCTTAACTACATACTAACAATACTGGCAAACTTATAACTGAAGTTCAACTAACTGTCTAACTACAGTTAACTGTTTAACCAGTTTCTCAACATATTATCTTATACAATAATTGACTTGAGTTATCAAGCAACAAAGCATATTGCATGAGTGAATGTATGATTTTAAATGATTACTAATATTATTAAAGAAACACGTACTTACATTGCATCACTTCAGGCCATTTTACATGGCAGCACTTACTATAGCACTTTATTTTAATCTGTCACAAAATTAATAATAAAATGCCTAATTGAGAGTCTAAAAAAGGAATAAAGTATGTATCCTTTAGTTAAGTATCATATTGGGAAAAGGACACAATATCAATGAGAATAATTTCAATGGACATACAAATACAAATTAACAATGAAGACATAGTTGGAATGTAAGTATTTTAGTTTCCTGCATATCACAATAGATTTTTTTTTAACAAAAGAGGTTTAAAACTTACAAGTGTAGGCCATTGCATATATGAGCGATACTAAAATCTAACATGTGGACTTTACAGTAACCTTCAAATGCCTTAAAAATTGCAATGTTTGAAGCACAAAATCCAAACATATGCCAATAAATTAGATCAACATGATAAGGATTGACATGGTCATAACACAAAATTGTTGATATTCTATTGATTTTATTTGTAATTATCTTCCTATTTTCTAGATGTATATCTTATTGTTAAAACTAACTCTAGAGCTTATCTCTGATGTAACTTTAAGGTTGTATTTGCTATTTATGCATTAAAACTATAGAAAATTGGCTCTCTTTTAGGAATCCCACATTGAAAACCGATAGGGAAGAAGAGGAAAAGGAGATGTACGTTTTGTTTGCTATACCACATTGGAAAAGCTCAACTTAGTAAAACTTTTCTAATTCTATACATTGGGCTTTGGCCTTTGGGCTTAAGCTTAAAGCATCCCACAACTTGCCTCCTCTAATTCTAAGGCTTAATTGTTTTCTCTTCCTTTCCCTATTATAATATTTTCTCATTTGAAATGTCATTTGGTAGTGTCCGAGGATGTAGGCAATATTGGTCGAACCTCGTTAAATTCTAGTATTTTCTCTATTTCTTTTATGCTTTAACTTTCAATCTGCTAGTCGTTTCCATAACAATTGGTATCAGAGCCTTGGTTTAGAAACTTAGTATGCTTTGTACACTGCATTTAGACGGATCGATCAACATATTAGAAAAGTTTCTTTTCTCCGAGTTTTGTTGGTTTAAAAATTTAATATGCTATGTGTGCCGCAGCTAGACAGATCGATCGACACATCAGAAATATTTTTTCTTTGGGTTTCATTGACTATTTATCAAATTGAAAGGTAGTGTTTTAAAACACTCATTTGAAAAATTCTTAGATATATTATGTCTTAAGTGCATAGGAAAATTTTGTCAAAAAGGCAATAATCGCCTAAGAAAGTTGGTACTTAAGTGAGACTGTTTGTGACTCCACCTGTGGCTTGAGAATCTTTCTAGTGAAGTTACTTAAGACAAATTATTATTGGTGAATTTTCAATTTGAGCCGAGATGACAATTAATGAAACATCATTGGATTCCACATTGGCAAAGATGTCTATTTTGTCAAGAATAAGCATGTCTAATAGCAGAATTGTAGTAGAGGTTTTCTATGGTACGAGTCATTTTGGCATTTGGCAAGGTGAAGTTTTGGATGCATTGTTTCAATGAGAAGTATAAGGACTTTCCAAAACAGTTCCATTGGGAGGTAAATCTTATTATGTTACTTTGATGACAACTTCTCTAGAAGACAAAATCAGTTAGTACTCCACTTTCTCCTAATTTCAAGCTCAGTGCAGCTCTATCTCTAGAAAGTGATGAAGAATGAGAATATATGTCAAATGTTCCATATGCGAATATGGTTGGTAGCTTGATGTATCTGATGGTGTGTACGAGGCCCGAAATTTCACAAGCAGTTGGAGTTGGAGCAGGTATATGTTGGTCCCGTATGATTAGTTCCAAGGGGGGGTTAGGAACTAATATAACTTTTTCGTTTTTAATTAAGCTGACTTAATATATTTTCTTAAGTTTGTTAACTCAGCTTTGGCCAGCACGGCCGATTATAGCGTAAGATAGCTTTAGTCAGATGTTTACTAGAACTATTTTACAAATGAGTTGGGAATTGACACTTTTGTGGTCAGCTTCCAACTCAGCACTCTTATTTACTCAGTGTCAATTTAAACAATTTATATGTCAAGTAAATATACCAAGCAACACATACAGATATATATATATTGAGAGAGTTAGAAATTACTCAGCATAACTTATCCTGGTTCGGCCTCTCCGCCTACGTCCAGTCCCCAGAATTCCTCCGGGCTTTTTAAATCCAATACTGAGCTCTTTAAAGGTAGAGCGCAAACTGTTTACAAGGCAGTTGAATATGCAAGAGTACCGTCCTCTATTCATCTACTCAACTCCTACTAATTGCTATACCCAAACACCTAGATTTCTCTGCCACTAAGCACTCAACACCGAGTACTCAGCACAACACTCTCAATTTTACAATTGATACAAGTTGTTCTTTTCAAATAAAGAACACTTTAGATGATTACAGAAAATCAATCTAGCTTTTACATAAGAATAGGAATTTGGGTGTAAGATCTCTTTGTGCTTTGTATGTATGCTCTTTTTGTTCTTGTTGTGATCGGCTACTGATCCAAGAATGATTATGTCCTTTTATAGTTGAGGGCTGAAGCAGAAATGATTTGAATCTTGGATTTGTCCGTTGATCCAAACGGCTCCTTTTTTAGACAAGGTTCTGGTCAGCTTCAGACTTGCAGGCCAATCCTGTCGTCTGAGTTCCGCAGACGTCAGGTTTGTCCTCTTCTTACAGATTTCATCTTCTTGTGCCAGTTTGTCTTTTAGCAACAGAACAGTTGACCCATGCATCTCGAGATTGGCTTTTGCGTAATTCCAAGATTTCTATTATTGGTGCAGACAGTTGTCGGAGCTTGTCTTTTAGCAAACAGATCATTCGTGCTGTCCTGAAGATCACTCAGTTTGTCTTTGATAGCCGTTGTCTTCGATTGTTTGCCAATGCAAATACTGAGTTCTCTTTTACTCAGCTTCTATGGTCAGCTTCGTTCTGCAAGACACATTTCTTCAAGAAGACTTCTCTACTTTTGATGCTGAGTTTCGTTCCACTCAGCTTCGTTGATGAGCTTGATCTTTTAAGCATATGTTCTGAAGATCTTCCATCATGCTGATTTACACTCCACTCAGCTTATGCTATATCCTCATGCTGACTTTGTCCTGTCTTACTTTTTATTTGTATTTATATTTATACTCAACATTGAACAAACATATTAGTACAATTAAATCAAAGCACTTAAATTTAATTGTCCCTTAATCATGGATTAACTTAAATAATTTTGTCAAATTAAAATCATGTGGAAAGGTGTTTCAACAGTATATGCATAATTATGGGAAATGACATTGTCAATATGTGGATGTTGGTTTGATGTTTGAGCGGGATGAGAAAATCGGCCAATACGTAGTTGGGTACTGTGATTCTCACTATGCTGGTGATTTAGATAACCGACAACTACTGGTGATTTGTTTACCATGAAAAAGGCACTAGTTAGTTGGAGGTCTACCTTACAGTTGACAGTTGTTGTGTCTATGATGGAGGCAGAGTACATGGAAGTTTTAGAGGTTGTGAAGGAGGCAATTTGGCTTAAGGGTTGGGAGTTGGTCAGAAGCATGTCAAAGTGCATTGTGACAGTCAAAATGCTAGTTATTTAACAAAGAACCAAGTATGTCATGCATAGACGAAGCATATTAATGTCCGTTGTCATTTTATTAGGGAAATTTTTGAAGCATGTCAAATACAACTTCAGAAGATTCCGACCGCTGAAAATCCCGCAAATATGGCAAAAGGTGGTAACATTAATCAAGTTTCAACATTATTTGGACTCGATTAATGTCATATCTATTTGGAGTTGCATTTTGAAAACACTACTGAGTATGATAAAGGATAAAGAGATAGTTTGGTTGGGGTTTCTTGGAAGATCGTCAATGTGGAGATTGTAGAAAATTAGCTCTCTTTTAGGAATCCCACATTGGAATCCAAAAGGAAAGAAGAGGAAAAGATGTATATTTTGTTTGTTATCCCACATTGGAAAAGTTCAACTTAGTAAAGCTTTTCTAATGCTAGTTGTTTTATCCCATATTGGGCTTTGGGCTTAAGCTTAAAGCATCCCACAAGTTGCCTCCTCTAATTCTAAGGCTTAGTTGTTTTATCTTCCTTTCTCTATTTGTAATATGTGCCCATTTGAATATTATTCAGTAGTGTCTGAGGACGTAGGCAATATTAGTCGAACCTCGTTAAATTCTGGTGTTTTCTCTATTTGTTTTATGCTTTAGCTTTGAATTTGTTAGCCGTTTCCGCAACAAAAACATTATCAATGAAACTACTTCTTTCATATTCCTCCATGTGGTATCAGAGCTCTTCGATCCTCTCTCCTTCTTACAATCCTTCTTCCTCCCTTCACGCCTCCCCATACCAGACCCTAACCCCTCTTCCCAAATTCCCAATAACGATGAGCTAATCAAACCCTTTACTTTTATTAATATTCAACGCACCATTCAACTTATCCCTACCAATTATCTCTCTTGGAAGATGCAAATCTAGATTGGGATGAGCTATATAAGTTTGTTGATGGCACTTTCCCTTCTCCTCCCCCACTGTCATCATCAACAATGTCGAACAGCCTAATCTAGCTCTACGATTCTGTAATAGCCAGGAACAACTTCTTTTTGCTGCCCCAATTGGCTCTCTTTCTCCATCTCTCATTCTGGTGATCTCTCAATCAAAAACCACTAAGGATGTCTCTGGTATTCTTGCCAAAACATATGCAAAATCAAGCGAAGAACATATCAAACAACTGAAAGATCAATTCAATCGTGTTTCTAAAGGTAATCGCTTCATTCAGATCAACTTAATGCTTTAGGCAAACCTTGTAACGAGAAGCCAAAACCATATCGATACCTCATCTTAATTTAGAGCTTCTATATGAAATTTGTTATCACATAGGTATAGAGATGCATTTATGGGCCTAATGAAATCAATCTGCTTGCTCTACTTGTGTTTGAAAAAGAAAATAGCGAGAGGAAAAAGAAAGAGAAAGTGAGAGTTAGAGAGAGAAAACGGGGTTGAAGAAAAAATTGGTGACATGACAGGTTGATTTGGTCTTTTTTATCGATTGTACACTTTAGTGGGAGATCACCATAAGGTTGTATGTAAAAATGAATGTTGTACATTAAAATGTGGAATAGAGTAAATGTTGTACAACATGTATATAATTTACCTCACATTATTATATAATGTACGCCCCTCCAAGTTACAAGAGACCTATATGTGTTTGGACCAAGGTTGTCAGACCCGGACCAGCCCGGTCAGGTCAACCCAGTTGACCCAAACTCGACAGAAAAATTGGTCCATAGATGCCTAAAACATAACATCACTGACACCCACTTAAAACCCATTGAATTGGCTGGTTGAACCGTTAAATCAAAAAACTGATCATGGGTTAGCGGGTTTCACGTGTTTAAATTTCAACTTTTTTCTTTTTAAGAAAATCTAAAATTAAGTTTGATTTTATTATTGTTTGTCAATAACTCAATAATGAATTAATTATTAGATAAGTTTTTATGAGAAATTGAGAATTTATACCCTTCAAAAACTTATTACTTTAGTCCTTAGTCATACTTTCAATTTTTTTCATATTGACATGGAGATATTACAACTCTTTTACTTTATATTTTGTATATCCTATTTGTAACCTTGCAAAGTGTATTTTACGATTAGTTTTATAGTTTTTATTTATAAAGTATTCTTTTTGTCTCTTGATAGATTTCAAGTTTCATGTCAAGTCTGCACAGAATCTATCAATGAATCTAGAATTTGAGAGAAAAATTTAAATTTTATATTAAAAAACATTATTATAATTATTAATATATATTTTATTAATATTATTAATACTTTCTTATGTTAAAAGGTTAAATAAAACTAACATTGATTAAATCTTAAACCTTTAATCCTCTATCATTACCATCATTACCGTATTTTTTGGGTAAAAAGCATCATTAGGTCCTCCGATTTTTCATTTTTTGGTTCATTAAGCCCTTAATCTTTTATTTGGATACACTAAGCCCTTGATCTTTTATTTTTGATTTCATTAAGCCCTTGATGACCAAATCAGTAAGTTGTGAACATCTAATTCTGTTAAAAATACGTTATTGATTTCATCTGTATTTGAAATTATTAAAAAAAAATATTTTTTACAGTTTGGATTAAAGTTTTTACAGTTTTCTTATAGCCACATGACATATCCAAAACTGATTTCAAACAGTAAAAAAATATAAATTTCGAATGAAAGTACAATGAATAACAGTCTATTAATCAAATTTTATGTTCAATTTTACTTTTTTTGATCATCAATGGCTTAATGAGACGAAAAATAAATAATTAGGAACTTAATGTATCCAAACAAATAAAAGATCAGACGCCTAATGATTTTTTTTTTTTTTCCCTATCTTGTGACAACCATGATTTGGCTCTATACCCCGTTGGGATTTCGAACAACTCAATTGTGTACATCTTTTTCTGTTAGAACATTTTTTTTCTGTTGTTGTTTAGCAAGATATATATGTACGCGTATTTGAAAAATACATATAAGGAGATAATTTGATTTTTTATATATAAAATAGATAAATTTGATTTCTTAGCTAAATGATTCAACAATGAATGTGAAAGTCATGGGTGGATAATGATATAGAGTACTAGGGTAGGGATGTCATCATCTCACGTAAAATGCGTTAATATTTCGGGTACACAACGTATGACTAATATAAAAGTCATATGATCCACCAATAATATCATAACACCTGCTTCTACCTATTCTATAAATAATAAAAATGACAATTTCAGAACTCTATCAATAACATCGTTTTTTAAAACTCGCACGCAACTACAAATTCTGACCCTTGCTTTACGCATCACCCGCTTTTTCCAATTCCTTTTCCCCCTTATACGTCGCATTTAAGCAATTAAAAAAAATGTTACTAGTATTCACCCATTAAAGTTGATTTTAAGTTGACTTGAGTAGGAAATTGTCACCGAAAATGTTTAACGAGTTTTAAACCGAAAAATTAGACAAATTATAAAGAAAGGCAAAAAACATATTTAAGTTTCTGAACTTTATATGTTTTAAGGATCAAGTTTTTGATCGATTATTTTTTTACATTGAATCCTTGATTATTAATTTTGTTATGGATTTGACCCTTATTTAACTTTTCCATCAAGTTTGAACGGCACACATCGTTAGGGCAATTCAGTTTATGGACAAGGACAAATAAAAATTAAAGTTTATTGACTAGGATAGATAGATGGTAAAATGTAATAAGAAATTATAGAAATTAATTTTTAGTAGGTTCTTCCAAACTCGATCTTCTCATCTCTCATTTTGTGATTTTCAGCATTAGAATCAGTGGCGGAACCAGGACCCCGGATGACCCGAGGCTCAAACATATCAATAAAAAAAATTCAAAACGTAAAAAAAAAATCAAAATTAACTGTGCAATTGACGGTAAATTTTCAAAGTCCAGCCCGTTAGGGCTCGGCAAATTTTTTTTAGCCACCAACGCATTAAAACTGTAAAAATGATATCATTTTTTTTAGAAACTAGCATTGAACTAATAGAAAATTAAACATATTTACTTTTTTTAATGGTAATGACATAATAAAAATGAATATTAAATATGTTTATTTATTTTTTTGTAAAGACATATTAAAAATGAATTCAAAAGTGTTATGAAAATAAAAATAAAAATAAAGAGTTCATTTAAATTAATAATGGTAACATGTTTTTATAATTATTGAAAAATAAAATTAAAATAAATAAAAAAAATGAGACTGAAGGGAATCAAACACAAGACCTCTTAAACAAAAGCAAGCATACTTAACCATCTCATCTACCTTTTTATATTGAAATAATACTACATAGAGTCAATATAATTCTCTCCAAAATATTACGAGACACCGTTACTAAATTTTTTTTTTCTCAATTCTCGGGCGGCCAGCCGGGGCTCGAGCCCCGGCCAACCCCCCTAGTTCCGCCCCTGATTAGAATCGTAAAATTGATCTTCTCATCTCCCAAACTCGACAGAAAAGTTAAATAAGGGCCAAATTCATAACAAAATAAATGATCGTTATGGAAAAATAATTGATCAGAGGCTTGATCCTTAAAACATATAAAGTTCAGAAGTTTAATTATGTTATTTGCCTATAAAAAATGATACTTCCTTCATTCTAAAATAGATATCTTTCTAGAGATTTTTTTGCTTCAATTTATGCACATTAATTACTTTTACCAAATAAACTCTTATTTAAGTTGACTTTTTTGCCTTGGTGGGAATAGATAAATTTACTAGTGGATGCAATTAATACAGTGATAACAAAGATTTTTTACTTAAAATTAATTATATTTTTTAATTAATATGCATTAATCTTAAAATTGCATGTATTATGGAACAGATGAAGTATTCAATAGTAGTATTATATAGCGAAGTCTTGCATTTTTTTTTATATATGATCTATTAATTAGAATATATATGTATTTAAAGTGTTGGATGTCATTTCCAATTTATTATATGGAAACTCAATTTGGTACAGTTGAATAAGTTTAGACTTGTTATTACAGTCCAATATAATGGACTAAAATGTCCAATGGTTTGAAAACTTTAGCTAATTAAGTTGATGGATGGTGCCACATTCTTGGCAATGAATTTTAGTTAGCAAGTCCAATCCAAAAATCATTAACCACTTACCTGAATCCCCTGACCCCTCTTAATTAAGTATAACCTATTGTTTGTTCAAAGATTAATATATAATAAAATTATGGCAAAAAGCATCCTGAGGCTCCTGATCTTTCATTATTTGATGCATTAAGCCCTCGATCTTTTATTTATACACATTAAGCCCCTGATCTTTCATTGTTTGGTGCATTAAGCCCTCGATCTTTCATTTTGACACATTGAGCCATTGATCTTTCATATATGGGTGTATTTGGCCCTTCCATAAATCAATCCATATATAGGTGTATTAAGGGCTTGTTTGTTATTAGCTGTTTAATTATTAGTGTTTGGTAAAATTATACTGAACTTTTATTGTTAGTATTTAAAATGTCTAATATGGACATGTTTTAAATTAATCAACAAATAAATTATAAAATAAAAAATATATTATACAAATTAATAGAAATAATTTAAATAAAAAATAAAAAATTTATTGAACGCAACAAAACCTTGTCTGTCGATAATTATGTTTTAAAAATAAAAATAATATTAAAAAGAAAACACATTTTGTAAAAATAAAAAGTATAATTTTGTCAATAATAAGTAACTACAAACAACTGTTTATAAAAAGCTCTAAAAAAGAGCTTTTCGTGAAAAACTCCAAAATGTTGCAGTGTCTAGAGAAAATGCTAACGCTGTGATTATATAAACCTAACCAAACAGACCCTTAATATACTTATATATGGATTGATTTACGGAAGGGCCAAATACACCCATATATGAAAGATTAAGGGCTCAATGTGTCTAAATGAAAGATCAAGGGCTTAATGCACCAAACAATGAAAGGTCAGAGGCTCAATGTGTCTAAATAAAATATGGAGGGCTTAATACACCAAACAATGAAAGATCAGGAGCCTCAGGATGCTTTTTGCCTAAAATTATTATTAGAACTACATCTATATATTTTTAGATCAAGTGATTTAATTTATAAACCAGTCAAAAATTTATATTTGGAGGCTAATTTTAATTATAACCAATGTTGGAGATAGATTTATAGGGTTGGAGTCAATTTTCTAAAGTCCAATCTGTTAGGGTTCGACAAAATTATTTTAATCTCCAACACTATAAAATTTTGCAGTGTTAAAATGTTGGAGGCTAAAATATTAAAAGTGTTTCGTTTAAAATGAGTAGATATTTTTAATATTTTATAAATCCAACGCTAATTTTTTTAAAAATCATACAACTTTTATCTTTTTTATTGTTAGTTATAAATTTCTTATGATTATCATAAAATTTAATTTAATAAAAAATAAGTTTTTTGAGTCTAAAAAATTAGCTCAAAGGGTTAAGAACATTAAAAATACATAAAAAAAAATAAAAAATAATAATTATATAATTATTTAGAATACAAAAAATCAAATAAATAAAAGCTTTATAGAAAAAATGAGCTTCATTAGATTTTGAACTTATGATTTCTTACATCTTAAACCAACTACTATTTTAAAATATTCAATATAAATCCAAGGATGGAGCTAGCGTCGGGGAGGGGACGAAGCCCCCCGGACCTTCGCCCAAAGGCATGTCATATCGCCCCTAGCCCCCAAACCTTCGCCCAAAGCCACACACGATATGGATTGCAAGAAACATAAACACAGTGGCCATACCATTAAGAAGTGCAAACATTACTCCAATAAGTGTGAAAAACTCATAATCCAATGTCCAATTCCTCGAGACGGGCAACTTAGGAAGGAACCCCATGCACAAGACACACTTCCATGTTGGGAGGACCCCAAACATCCGTGATGCTAAGGGGAAATTTAGGTCATCCGCAAAGGAGTTCCAACATACCCTAAGGGCTCTCAGGCCCGAAAAAGATCCAAGGGCTTGGCTGGGGAATCCAGGGCGGTTTGCCTTCCCTTCCGTACATATGGTTTGTAATGGGGAGGGGATTATCCAAAAACCGCGGGTATCCGAATTTACTGGGATGGAAAATAATCGTAAAAATTAGGGATGGCGAAGGGGACGGGGACGTGATTTTTTTTCCCGAAACCTAAATGGGGATGGAGATTGCTATATCCACCCCGTGGGGGATTCCCGCCCCGTTACTGTGTAAATTCCTATAGGGATCCTCGAAAATTCCCCGTGGGGATCCCCGGATAAAATCATTAATTTTAAATATCACCTAAATTAATTAATATCTAAATTAATATCTAATTAATTATATAGGTAAATTAATACCTAAATTATACCCTTATTTACAAACTAAATATTACTAATACATGACAGGGCTATAATATCATCTATCTATACTATATATAATAGCGGAAGCAGAGAGAAATAGGGAGAAGTGTTTTAGAGACCTTTTTGATGAGTTGTCAACGTAGTAAAAAATCAAGATTAAAAAGATTTAATTAATTAAAAATAACAGATTCATATTTATAATAAATTAAATAATTACTATCTCATTAATTAAAATAATAAAAGAAAGTATGAGTTACGAGAAGCTGAAAAAATACAAAACAAAGGAAATCCAAAAGTCACAGATAAACTTCTATATAAAGCATGATAGATAATATTCTGCCATTATATTCATTGGTCGTGATAATTAGTATTATATTTCTGAAGGTAATTATTCGATTTTTTTCCATATTGTAGTTATTTTGTTCTCAATCGTGTTGTTATTTTATTTTTATTAAACAATAGTTGTTATAGTTTCATCTTTCAGATCTATTTCTGCCGTTACCCAGGTTTTATACCTCTCGCTACTTTATCCATGTTTTTCTTTTTTATTTGTCTTTTTTTTTTTCAAACTGATATCTCCAATTGTGTTGTAGTTTTATTTTTATTTGTCTTTTTTTTTTCAAACTGATATCTCCAATTTTTTCATATGTTGTAGTTATTTTTGTTCTCAATTGTGTTGTTGTTTTACTTTTATTAAACAATAGCTGTTGTAGTTTCATCTTTCAGAGATGAAATTCCATTTCTGTCGTTACCCAGGTTCTATACCTCTCGCTATCTTATCCATATTTTTTTTATTTGTCTTTTTTTCAAAATGACTAAAATAAAAATTTTGTATATTTGCATTCTTTTTTAGTATATATTGCTAGATGTTATCATTTCGATTGTTAACTCTAACTAAAATTTAGATTTTCGGCTTTATATGAACTCAAGTTTTATCTTTAATTGAAGTTAGATTAATTTTTCTAATTCGAAATGTCACGTCCGGGTCTAAATTTCTAGAATTTATACCTTGATAGTAATATATATTATAATTATTGGGTGTGTGAAGTTAAATCGGTGTTATGGGAAAAGTTTGAAGTTAATTTGATGGTTTTAGGTGTAAATTAAAAGTTTGGAATAATTTTTAAAAGATTATATAAAGTTGGAGGATTAAATGGGATATTCACCAAGTTTGAGATATATATCTCAAATTCGTAGCGGTGTAGGCGGTGATGTTTGATAATATATATATATTCTTTTCTTTTCTTTTTCTTTATCTTTCCTTTTCTTGTTTTTTTTATTCTTTTAGATTTATCAGTTTTTTCTGAACCGTTTCTCCACCGTTTCTTTGATTTACGGAGATTCGACAGTCTGAATCACTCGAAATTGGAACCATAGCATCCTTATGTATAGTTCTAAGTCCTAACCGAAGAGTTTTTGAATTTCGGAAGTGTTTGGAAGGGAAACGTTTTAGACAGAATTTAGAGGCGAATCGATCGGGTGTATTTTGTTCAATTAGTGACCAAGGTAAGTAACTATCAACTATATTTGGAGTTTTATGTATATAGATATATATATGTAATTAAAGAATTTTCAGACAGTGATATTTAAGGTTATGCAGGAAATTTTGTAAAATTAGAATTTTTCACGATTTTGCTTTTTATTGTGAAATTATGATTCAAATGAAGCTATTGACTATGCTTCTATGTGAATTTCAGATTTTACTTGATTATGTTGATTTAAGGCTTGATTTGGTTGATTTACATATATACATATATGTTTTTGGTTTCAATGTATATATATATTGAATAAAATGAATTTGATGATTTCTTACGAATTGTTTTTGGATTGAGAAGTCTGTTGCGGTGATTGTTGTTATTATTTTGGATTGAAGTCCAAATATGATTTTTATGAGTTGTGATATTTCGAAAGATTAAATGGTTTTGTCCATCTAGGATTGCCCGAGGTAGGAGTTGTATTTGTAAGACCATACATAATGGCGGTATGGCCAGAGTGCACGGCTGGTAGCCCTAACTGTTAGGCAAGGAACGAGATATAAATGAGATATCTCGATATTGTTATGATTGATGTTCTGATCTACACGGGTGGAATTCGAGGATGGATACACATACAAATACTTTATTTTATGAACTATTTTATAAGGTTTTGATGACTATTATAAACTTAAGTTTTAAGTATATTTTATAAGGTTTTGATTAAATCCCTTTATAAACGTATATATGTAGCTATGTTAAATAAAGTTAGTTTTTATGGCTGATAGTTTCTTACTGAGATTTTTGTCTCACCTTTTTTTAAATGTTTTAATGTTTTTAGGTGAGAAAGTACAGGATATAGAGAAGGTTACCGACCGTTTAGGCGGGGTTTGGAAGTTGGCTGCTTATTGTGGAGACTCTTAAGTATTGATTATGATCTTTCTATTTCACGCCCGATGCCGATTGAGGTCGTCTAGGGTCGGCTGTGACAGTTTGGTATCAGAGCTCTAGGTTAAATTCTTCGGACCTAAGGTTGATAGTAATTGAGGAATATGAGTATTTGATGATAGCTCAGAAATAATCGATAGTGAGGAATATGGATATTTGGTGAAAGCTAAGAAATAATTTGGAATTTTTCGAGGATTGAGTAACTAGCTAATGAGGGGTAGAAATGAGATTTGATGGTTAGTAAAATATTGGGTGTATGAAAATTAGTAAATTATTTGATATGTGGTGATATGGGTTACATACTTGATATTAAGTATGACTTTGAGTTGATATTTAAGAGTTTAATAGTTAGCTTACAACCATATGTATATGAGATATGAGTAAATTAGAACTTTGAGTTAGAGATATTAAAGTAAGATTTGGTGTATATTAGGAAAATACGAATATAAAGTGTATCATATCATATAAAATTGAAGATATGATATTTGAAGTTTTATTATGGATTTATTGGTGATGGAATTGACTAGGTTGAAGTTTAAAGTTACTAAAAGTTATATTTAAAGGATTGTTATAAGGATGTCGATATGGATAAATGATGAAGTTAATGGAAGGAAACATTAGAATTTGTGATCTTATGATGATTATGAGAAATCTTGATAATGTGAAATAATTTTGTGATCTTTGAGATTATTTGAGGAAGAAAAGTTAGATTAGAGAATGTGAATTTCGAGGATGAACTTTCTTAAGGTGGGGAGAATTGTCACGTCCGGGTCTAAATTTCTAGAATTTATACCTTGATAGTAATATATATTATAATTATTGGGTGTGTGAAGTTAAATCGGTGTTATGGGAAAAGTTTGGAGTTAATTTGATGGTTTTAGGTGTAAATTAAAAGTTTAGAATAATTTTTAAAAGATTATATAAAGATGGAGGATTAAATGGGATATTCGTCAAGTTTGAGATATATATCTCAAATTCGTAGCGGTGTAGGCGGTTTTTTTTTTAACCAGAAAAGATGCAATCAAATAGATGAAGGACTCGCGTCCATAACAATAGTGTTCATGAGCCATTCCGGCACAACAGTTGAAACGAAATCGCTACCATTGGAACAGGCAAGCCTAGCTACCAAATGAGCTGCACTGTTCGCTAAACGAGGAATAAAAGCTAATTTAAAATGTGGGTTGGCTACAGTCCTGTATAATCATTTCGAACTCAGATATATCATGTTTCCCATCTAGAATAGCATCGACGACAAGTTTGGCATCAGACTCGAACTCAACAAATGTATAACCCAAATTAACAAGCCATATCAAGCTCGTACGAATAGCAAGAGCTTCAATGATGCTAGGTTCTTTGGTACATGGGATAAAGCTGCTGCTGCAGAGTAAAAAGGATCCCTTTTCGTCTCTGATTACCGCGCCCATGCCGCTGCTTTTCAATTCTTTGAATATTGCCCCATCAATGTTGCATTTGATAGAGCCTGGTTTGGGTGGCCTCCATTTCTGAATCGGGACCGGTTGTCTCATGGCCCTGTTAGTCGGCACTTGTGCATTGTTGATGCCATGGTGAATCTGCCCCTCTCTGGAATGTGGCGATGCCGCTTGTGGTTGTCTAGGAGCCACTCGTTGTTGGTATGCTGTCCAGTCTTGAACCGCCTCCAAGCTGGTCCGCCAACTGGTATCCGCTGGCCACCACCTCATGTGCCAAAGGACTCTGTTTCTATGATCCCAAATTGCTTTCAGAGCACATCATATTCTGACAATTTTCACCTGGTTTGAGCCGCATACTTCTTGCAGGAGCCACTCAGATAGATTCAAATTGCCCAAAATCGGAGAAGGGACTCCTGTGATACGCCAAATGTCACATGCAAAACAACACTCAGTAAATAAATGGTTATCCGTCTCCTCCTGTTCCATACAGACAGGGCATTCTGTTGTAATAGGAACTCTTCTCTGAGCCAACCGAGCTCTAGTTGGAATACATTTCGAACAAATGCGCCAGATAAACTGTTTCAGCTTAGGTGGAATCCTCAACCTCCACAATTTCTTCCAACCCTCATGATCCCTATTAACAGCACCCATACCCATGCCAGCTAGGTAGCCTGAGTGCACATTAAAATCCCATCCTTTGACCAGTGCCAGATTCTCACATCTTCCCCAACATTGTATGGCAAAATGATATCACTGATGGCTTGCACTTCAATTTCACGAAGCACCCATTCAATCTTTCCATATCCCACCCTCTCTTATCCTCCAATAACAGGTCAGCAACTGTCAAGTTTTCCAATCCAGGGACTAAAAAGGAATTTATGCAAAAGTTCTCTAAATTAGGTACCCAAGCATCCTCCTAAACCCTAATTGATCTACCATTCTCCACCCTCCATCTAATCCTTTTTTTCAATATGCTAAGACCCTCCCATATACTCCTCCAAACCATACTAGGGTTATTGCCTAATTTAGAGGAAAGTAAGTCATCCCTAGGAAAATATTTAGCTTTGAACATTCTACTTACTATGGTATTAGGGGATTTTAGCAATTTCCATCCCTGTTTACCTAACATTGCCAAATTAAACACATGTAGATCCTTAAAGCCCATCCCCCCTGAGTCTTTTGGCATGCATAGTTTACCCCAATCAAACCAATGAATGTTTTTCCTCCCCTCAGGTTTCCAACCCCGCCAAAAGGAATTCATTAATTTTTGCAGTTCATCACAGATAGATAAGGATAAAAGGAACGTACTCATACAAAAGGTTGGTAAAGCCTGGGCCACAGACTTGAGAAGCACTTCTTTCCCAGCCTGGGAGAGGAATTTTAGACCCCACGTACCAAATTTCTTGCGCAATCTATCAACCAGGAAAGTGAAAATTCGACGTTTCGAGCGACCAATAAGGGAAGGTAATCCCAGATACCGCCCAGTATCAAGCGGTGAACTCACCCCCAGTATTGTTTTTATCTCAGTTCTCACTTCCTCTTATACATTTGAACTGAAGAAGATCCCCGATTTAGTTAAGTTCACTGCTTGCCCTGAAGCTACTTCATAATCAGACAAGATCTCCATTACCTTCCTAGCCTCATCCGTATTTGCCCCAAAAAACAAGAAACTATCGTCTGCAAATAAGAGATGTGTAACAGTCGGTGCCGTACTGCAAATCCTACATCTAGAGATAAGCCCTTCATCTTCAGCTTTCCTTATTAGTTTAGATAAGACTTCAGCACATAGGATAAAAAGATAGGGAGAAAGAGGGTCACCCTGTCTCAGACCTCTTCCGGGTGTTACTTGATCAGAGCAGTCTCCATTCACTGCCACTCTATACTTCACCGCTGTGATACATAACATCATCCAACCGATCCAGATCTCGTGAAAGCCCATCCGAATCATAACTGCTTTCAGAAAGTCCCAGTCAACTCTATCATAGGCCTTGCTGATGTCGATTTTTAAAGCAACCTGACCGTTCTTTCCTCTGTTAAGTCTCTTCATAAAGTGTATACTCTCAAAAACCACCTGCACATTGTCAATGATAGACCTGCCTGGAACAAAAGCAGATTGTGTTTCACCAATGATCTGATGGAGGATCTTTTTTAATCGATTGGCCAAGGCCTTGGCAATTATTTTATATATGACATTGCATAAGGAGATAGGGCGAAAATCCTTTAGCATTTGAGGATTATCAATCTTGGGTATAAGGGCAATATTAGTATTATTGACCCCAATAGGAAATTCACCCTCTTGAAGCCATTTTGCACAAGCTTCTCCTACATCAACTCCCAGTGTATCCCAAAAGGCTTGATAAAAACCAGGGTTAAGTCTGTCAGGGCCAGGGGACTTGTTAGGACTCATTGAAAACAGGGCCTGTTTAAACTCCTCATGTGCAAAAGGGGCAATAAGAAGCTCATTTGTAGGGGAATCGATAAGTGTGTCAACAACCTGGACCGTATCTACCCTTGGCAGATTCGAAGCAGTGAAAACGTTCTGGAAATATCTTTGCGCAAGTTCCTTCAAATCAGCATGACTTTCAATCACAACCCCATTCTCATCAACTAGTGAGGCAATCTGGTTCTGTTGTCTTCTTGCTTTGACATTTGCATGGAAGAACTGTGTATTTCTGTCCCCCTCAGTCAACCAATAAACCTTAGCCCTTTGTTTCCAGTAACTTTCCTCAGCTTCCAGGGTATCATTAAGTTTTCTCTTAGCAAGGAAATAAGAGGCAATAGCTTCCCTATCACTGCTCCCATGTAATCTTTCCATTTGGGTCCTCCACTTTCTGATCTGGCTTTTAAAGCGCGTGTTAAAATCTTTCCCCCACGCTGTCATTTTTTGAACACACGACTCCAATTTATCCTGAATTTGTCTACCTCCCTGCCCCCTCCAGTGCCTTCTGACCAAATTCTGAAACTCCTGCTCTTTTAGCCAAGATTCCTCAAAAAAGAATCTGTTTCCTCTTCCTTCTCTCCTCTCCCTCTTCAATTGAAGAGAAAGGGGAAGATGATCTGAATACCCTGTCATGCAAGATTTGAGATTGTAATTAGCAAACCTATTCAGCCAATTTGGTGAAGCAAAACCTCTATCAAGCTTTTCTCTCACCCACATCTCAGTACCCCTACCTCTTTCCCAGGTAAACGGATCACCATTCAGTTCCAGCTCACACAAACCACACTCCTCAATTACTCTGGCAAATTCCTGCATTAAAATGTAGGGGTAGCTAGCGCCCCCATCCTTTTCAGTATTGTTTAAGATGCAATTGAAATCTCCCATCACTATCCATGGTATGGAATCATCTCTAGCCAATCTCCTCAGTAACTCCCATGACTCTCCATGTCTACTACGGTCAGCAAACCCATAGAAGCCTACTAATCTCTAATCTCCTTGAGTCGAGTCAGTAATAATCGCCTCAATATGGTGGTCCAAAAAACTTTTGACCTCCACCTGTGTTCATGCCTTCCATAACAATGCTAAATCACCACTACGACCTCTTCTACACACAGGGAATGCTCCCTCAAACTTCAACTGTTGTTTTATTAAATTTACCTTCTGATCCTCCACCAATGTTTCCATTAAAAATACAATACTAGGTCTTTGGGAAGAAACAAGCTCCTTTAGGGAGCGAATTGCCCGGTGGTTTCCCAGGCCACGACAGTTCCAGCTTAGGCAACTCATTCTCCCCGACGGCCTTGATCTTTAGGGCTCGTCGAAACATTTTCTATAAAAATTCCTTTATCCTTTCCAGGAACAGAAATTTCCCTTTCCTGTCTATTCTCCCCTTTCTTCTCCATTCCCTCCTCCTGACCCTCCCTCCTCCTCTTTCTAATATCATTTAATTCCATCTCAGTATCCTCACCCTTATCACTCCCTTCCTCTCCCATTTTCTCACTCCTCTCCTTCAGTATGGTCTTGAAAAAGGGCCCTGAAATTGGGCAAATCAGTACCTCTCTCTCCCCTTACCCAACATGTCTGGTCGCCCCCCTCTCCCCTCTCCCTCTCCCTGTATTAGTTATGTCCCTCATGACCCCCATCCCTCCTCCCCTACTCCCTCCAACCCCCCCCCCCCCCCCCCGACTCCCTCCTGCTATACTGCCCCCATTGCTCTCTCGTAACCATTTCGCCCCACTTTGATCCCCTCCTCTTCTTATTGGGGCCTTTAGCCATTCCCCCCATTCTCCCTGAATTTCCCCCCTGCAAGTTAAAAACTTTCTCACAAAAGCGTTCTGTATGGCCCAGGCAGCCACACACATAGCAAAAAATCCCTAGCCGTTCATACTTAAAAGTTGCTAGAGACCAAACATTTCCTGTGCTATTTATTTTCTTAAATCTTTTCAACGGACGCTCACTGTCTAGGCTAACTCTGATACGCATAAATTGTCTGTGAATACTGGTATTATTCTTCAAATCATATTCCTCAAAAGACCTAAGGAAGTTGCCTAATTGTTTACCTACTATCTCAGACATAGTTCCCACAGGTAATCCATAAAGTTGCACCCAGATAGAGTAATCCAGTAAATTCACATCATCCACATGCACACCAAAATTCCAGACATTCATAATCAGCACATAATTGTCAAAAGACCAAGGACCTCCAGCTAACACCCTATCCTTATCAATCGGGTGAAAAAATTCAAAAGAGTAAAGATTAGAACTCACCTCTTGAATTTCGACTCCTCTAACCGGTCTCCACAGAACTGCCATTCTGTTTTTCATACTCAAGAAGTTTCGCGGTTTGTCCGCAACAAACCATCCCAAGAACCGGAGCCCCTCATCCACCACCACCTCTGCTGCAGGTGGTGCAATCAGCTCAAGGTGCCCTCCTTCCTCTCCTGCGATTCGAAGCCTCTCCATTTCCCTCTCCATTAGAGACAAAAACTGTATTCCTGCACCCCTTAGATGAACCAGGCCCTCAACACAATCAGAGATAAATGCTCAATCACAACAGACTAGAACCTCACTGTGTCCCGACAAACTCCCTCCCCAACAATTCTGCCCCTTCGCAACAGAAGCTTATTCGCTAATCTCCTTCAAAACCAACCACCAGAAACCCGACGTCTCACCCCTTCGCACAAGACAGGACAAACACGGCGAGCTGCAATTCTTCTCCTCCGCCTTCGTCTCCCCGCAGCTCTTTCACCACCCACAACGAATCAATCGAAATTGGAACCATAGCATCCTTATGTATAGTTCTAAGTCATAATCGAAGAGTTTTTGAATTTCGGAAGTGTTTGGAAGGGAAACGTTTTAGACAGAATTTAGAGGCGAATCGATCGGGTGCATTTTGTTCAATTAGTGACCAAGGTAAGTAACTATCAACTATATTTTGAGTTTTATGTATATAGATATATATATATATATATAATCAAAGAATTTTCAGACAGTGATATTTAAGGTTATGCAGGAAATTTTGTAAAATTAGAATTTTTCACGATTTTGTTTTTTATTGTGAAATTATGATTCAAATGAAGCTATTGACTATGTTTCTATGTGAATTTTAGATTTTACTTGATTATGTTGATTTAAGGCTTGATTTGGTTGATTTACATATATACATATATGTTTTTTGTTTCAATGTATATATATATTGAATAAAATGAATTTGATGATTTCTTACGAATTGTTTTTGGATTGAGAAGTCTGTTGCGGTGATTGTTGTTATTATTTTGGATTGAAGTCCAAATATGATTTTTATGAGTTGTGATATTTCGAAAGATTAAATGGTTTTGTCCATCTAGGATTGCCCGGGGTAGGAGTTGTATTTGTAAGACCATACATAATGGCGGTATGGCCAGAGTGCACGGCTGGTAGTCCTAACTGTTAGGCAAGGAACGAGATATAAATGAGATATCTCGATATTGTTATGATTGATGTTCTGATCTACACGGGTGGAATTCGAGGATGGATACACATACAAATATTTTATTTTATGAACTATTTTATAAGGTTTTGATGACTATTATAAACTTAAGTTTTGAGTATATTTTATAAGGTTTTGATTAAATCCCTTTATAAACGTATATATGTAGCTATGTTAAATAAAGTTAGTTTTTATGGCTGATAGTTTCTTACTGAGATTTTTCTCTCACCTTTTTTTAAATGTTTTAATGTTTTTAGGTGAGAAAGTACAGGATATAGAGAAGGTTACCGACCGTTTAGGCGGGGTTTGGAAGTTGGCTGCTTATTGTGGAGACTCTTAAGTATTGATTATGATCTTTTTATTTCACGCCCGATGCCGATTGAGGTCGTCTAGGGTCGGGTGTGACACGAAACCTGTTGAAATCCACTCATTTTTTAGTTTGGGTTTATCTAACTGATATGGATTGTATTTTTTATTTTTATGCATTTTGGTACAAATAGATATAAAGTTTCACATAATAGTTGTTCATTGAAGTTTGAGACATATTGAATAAAATATTAAAGAGGTATTGAAATATTATACATACAATTAAGTTTGTTTCAATTATAAATTATATTATATTATTATAATTATTATTATTATTATTATTATTATTATGAAGAAGTTTTTTTTTTCAGTTCTCTATACAAAGAGATTATAAGTATCTAATGCACTTGATAAGATGTTTATTCTTGAAGAATTTGGATTATGCTAGATACAAATTCAAAATGAAGGTAAATAAAAATAAATTTTGATGCTCAAAATCCTAAAAATGTATATTAATTATGGGATATTGAGATAATTGCTTTTGCAACATTGGCTTATATAGTTTTTAACTATTATATTATGGTTTGTACAAAATTGTTAGTATTTCAAGAGTTTTTAACAGATGAAAATGAAACATGATCATAAGACAAGTTATTGAAAAATATTAATTAAAAAATATTATTATTTGAATCTCTTCAAATTCTCAAATGTTGAGCATAATGATTATAATTAATAGAATTAATTTCACATATTAATTATAAAACGTTTTTTTGTATTGAGTGGACTTAATACTTCATTAAGAAAAAATATTTTTTTTATTAATGGACAAAAAATATTTCCACTCTTCTCTTTATATGCTTATATCTTGGCATTTTTTCTTATTTTCGAAAAAAGAGAGGAATATAGTTCTCTCCTAATTATCTTTTTTGTCCATTCATTTTTGTTTTCTATTATTTTATTTATTTTTCTTGCTTACGAAATTCAAGAATATATAATTATTAGAAAATATTAATGAAATTAAATAAGTGATATCTGCGAGCGTGGCTGATATTTTATACAATGAAAGAATGGAGAACAAATTGATCGAATGTCTTGATGAGATATTACGAGATGAAAATAGGAAAAATCATCACCTTAAGTTGATTCAATTGGATATATTGGGATATTGTAGCAGAATGAATAATTGAATTCGAATACTTAGTGATTATGAAATTCCATCAAGTAAGATGATTATCATCAAGATAAATTTGTGACTAATTTTTATGAATTTTATTTTTTTATATGTAACATATTGAATTGATAAAGTTTCTTCATGTGCAACATTAGAAAAATATTGATTGTAATAGTTTATAGTAGAATATATTGACGTTGCTTCCATTTTAACATAGATTGTAATTCTTTTGTATTGTAGATATAATATTTAATTTTAATTGTAGTTTAATTCAATTTTTGTTTAATTCAATTTTTGTTTAACATATATTGTAATTCTTTTGTATCGTAAATATAATATTTAATTTTAATTTTAGTTTAATTCAATTTTTAGTTTTTCATTATATTCTAATATATTTCTTAATTAATCTCATATTTTATTATTATTGTTTCATAGAATTCCAAAATATGAAAATATATTAAAATTACTAAAAAGTACAAATTATTGAATTTTATAAAAATAAATAAATCATTCATCTTTAATTAAAACTTTATAAAAATTTAATCAATTATTTTCAAAATTAATTTAATTTAATTTGAATTATCAATAAAAAAATATATATTAATTTCAAATATACATAATATAAAAAAGTTTCATATCATGATATAAAATTACTTAAAAGTAAATATGTTAATTTATTTATTTATCTAAATTATATAAAAGTTTCATATCCCGTGCATCGCACTGGTTTTCGACTAGTTTAAACTAAATATGATACCGGAAATGAAGCTTTATTTACAAACTAAATATTAATAAAGTAAATAACCTATATTGAACAATTATGATACAGTATAATGGTTGCTTTTTTTTTTAATATCATAATTTAATTTTTGTATATATAAAAATTAAGTATATTTTTAAATTAATATTATTATTTTATTGGGCATGGGGATTTTTCATTACCCGTGGGGATCTGTATGGGAGGGGACGGATATGAAAAATTTCAGAATCATTTAATGGAAATTCTCCAAAATTGTCCCGTAAACATTGAGAAATGCATTTCCGTCCCTGCCCCACATCGTTGCCACCCCTATCCTTGCGAATCACAACGAGGCCCTCATTGTCTCTTTACCCATTAACAACTTTATGGCCCATCACATCCTGGTCGATACAGACAGCTCAGTGAACCTCCTCTTCTGGCCAGAGTTGAAAGTGATGGGGCTGCACGAAAAGCGTTTGAGAGAAGGCACTTTCCCCCTGGTGGGCCTCTTTGATAGTGAAGTCCCCATTTTAGGCACTGTCTCCCTCCAGGTCATCTTCAGGGAGAACAATAAGCTGGTCGAAGTCCTTACTGACTAGGTAGTAGTTGACATCCCACTAGCCTACAACGTGATCCTAGGCTGGTCCCTCCTCTCCAACATATTACCAGTATCTACGAACTCACCTTCACACTCCCAAGCTCCCAGAGCGCAAGGCAACCGCCAGCTAGCTAGGGAGATCCATTGGGCATCCACTGAACCCCAAAGCATCAGAGGAACATCCACAACCAAATTAAGACCCCAGGGGTCCGTTTGGTATGATGTAATGCAATGTAATATAATCAAAGTTGTAATGTAATCAAAGTTGTAATGTAATGGAATGGAATAATGATTCTATTACCATGTTTGGTTGATAATTATGATGTAATGTAATAACCATTACAATACTTCTAATTAAATGCAATCATAAAATTTTATTTACATAATTAAAATCAACGAAAAATGTGAAAAATCGAATCGAAATCAAATACAAAATTAGATTAACCGAAATCAATAAATTAGTATATAGTTTTTCATTTTTTCATATTTTTTTTACATTTTTCTCGTTTATTTTAATTTCCATTTTCAACATTTTTCACCGTTTTTCTATTTTCTCATTTTTCCGGTTTTTCATTTTTCGCATTTTTTCGGTTTTTCATTTTTTTCATTTTTCTCGTTTCCAATTTTCATATTTTTCTACTTGTTGCGTTTTTTACAAGAATGAGAGGTGAGATTTGAGAAATGAGAGGTTAGATGACAATGTAATGAGAATTCAAAGTATTTTTCTATGTAATGGGGATTACAAGATTTCTTCATAAAAATTTAACTCAAGGTTTTCTCATTCCATTACAATGAAATTGTAATATGCAACCAAACATGGTAATTAGCCTTCAATGTAATGACCATTCCATTATGAAGGTCATTACATCTTACCAAACGGCACCTAGAGGCATTAAAGACATTACGCCTCCTAGAGTCAAATACCTATAAATAGAGCCACAACTCTCCACAGTAGAGGATGGTAACATTCTCTCTATATTTACCCTTATTGTCTACCAACTTGATCGTTGGAGTGTACCACAGGGACTACTCCTGGCACAAGCTCAAGCAATTGACTGATCTCGATTTCTCATCAGTAACTTTTGGCTTACAATTACAAAAAAAAAAAAAAAATTAACTGGACATTAATTTAAAAAAACTAAAACGTTAAGAATAAATAAGTGATTGGACATTAATTTGAATAAATTGAAACGTTACTAAAGACTATTTAATTGAACATAATTTGAAGAAACCAAAATGTTACAGAATATTAGCTAATTGGACATTAATATGAAAAAATTGAACTTGAAATATTACGATAAAATAATTAATTGGATATTAATTTGAAAAAACCCGAAATTCTAATGAGACAAATGGTAAAAGAATTGATAAAAATTGTGATTTTTTTTTATAATATATAAAACTATACGTGTCCTATCATACCAGTTTATTTTTGCTACAGTTTATTTTCGCTTTGGGTTTTAAACCAAGGGCAATTTCGTCTTATCAAAGCCGAGAAAGCAAATTTACCTTTATGCTAATGTCAATGTTAAGTTGGACAGAATGGGAATTTCGGACTAATCAAGATTGAGAATATTTACAGGGAGAGGAACATCGGAGCTCACTGAAAAAACAAGGAACAAAGGGAGATTATTTCCTGGCGTGTAAAGCACATCAGTTTCCTTCAGCTTTTCGGAGTTGCTGGAGCCGGTTGATCATCTTTTGAACATTCTGTAAAAACACAACCATTAGAATCTGTGAGAGCACTGCTTTTATTGTTCTTTAAGCAACAGAAAAATCTCCAGGAAGGGAAGTGTTTGTTGAGGGAGTCAAGGAGGAAGAAAGCGATTATTTCTGATAGATAGTATTTATTCGGCTCTGCTAAACCAAGGTAAATGCTTGCTATCTCTGTCTCAATTCATTTATGTTTATGCATATTCTTAAATTGTGCTTTGTTTTCCTTCACATGAATTTTGCTTTTGAAATTTGGTACTTTTGAATTGAATTTTCGGATGGTCGATGTTAATAAAGTGTGGTTGACTTGTCATTGATTGCAAACTTATCTGAATTCAATTTCGGGCAAGTGTTCAACATCAATACATCTTTCCTAGTCCCTCTCTGATATCTTCTTTTATACTTTGATGTTTACCTGAATTTGAAGACGATTGTTTGATATCTCTTTCGTATGATTTTTGGTAATTTTGAAAGCTTTTGCTTCATATGCAGAGGTTTGAGGTTTCCTTTCCTCAGTTTCTATTAACGATTTTAGTCTTGCTAGATGTTCATTGAGAGAGTCGAGAAATTTCTGCTGATTGTGAAGTTGCACCTCATTCAATTTTTTTCAGATTTAAGTGTGCAAGTTTCAATTTAATCAGTTGAATCTGTTTTGTATTAATGTTATCTACCCGTTTTTGTCTGCTACAAGTTTGAATCTCGATCAGTTTTTTCTTCAATCTATAAATTGAGCAATGAATTCTCTTATGAAGATACTAAAAAAATTATTCTGAAAGTTAAACGTCTTGCTTTCCAATTCTATACTCTGGGTTTTAAACACTGTTGTTCCAAGGCTATTGCACTTCTGTTTGCCGGAATTTTGCTTTCAAGGCAGTGGCCCTGCCACGGCAGAGTAATTGTTCTTCGTTTGTTTTTCTGCTCATCTGTTCTGATTCCTACAGAATCCTCCTAGCAGCCTTTATTCTTCAATTTGTTTTGCTGCTTTTATTCTATTAAATGAAAGTAAAGACTAATCTTCCTTTTTCTTTCTTTTTCTTCTTTGCAGGGTTAAGATTTCATATATGGGTTCACTGTCAGAAGAAGCCCCTGATGGAACTCAAAATAAGCCCCATGGAATTCAATTCCTGGAATATGTAAAGAAAAGCAAACTTTCATACAAAACCTATCAAGCCATTGTCTTGATTGTAACATTTTTGGCATACACAAGCTACCATGCCGCTAGGAAAACGACTAGCATTGTCAAGAGTACTCTTGATCCCCAATCATCTGAGCTAGGTTTAAGGCTCTTTACATGGAATTACACAACTGAACCAGTAGAAAGAAGCAAACTTTCATGGAAACTCGGAGATGGTTGGGCTCCATTTGATGCATCAGATGGAACATCTCTGTTGGGTGAACTTGACCTGGCATTTCTTTCTGTTTATGCCATGGGGATGTACTGCTCTGGACATATAGGAGATAGAATGGATTTGAGGATTTTTTTAACTATAGGAATGGTTGGAACTGGTATATTTACTTGTCTCTTTGGTGTTGGATATTGGGCAAATGTACATAACTTTTACTACTTTTTGATAATGCAAATGGTTGCTGGATTGTTCCAATCAACCGGATGGCCTTCGGTGGTTGCGGTGGTCGGAAACTGGTTCGGTAAGAAGAAGAGAGGGCTAATTATGGGTATATGGAATGCTCACACATCTGTTGGGAATATTACCGGGTCATTGATTGCTGCTGCAATGTTGAACTACGGATGGGGCTGGTCCTTTGTTTTGCCTGGTCTCCTCATTGCTTTTATTGGGTTGGTGGTGTTTCTAATTTTGCCTGTTCATCCCGATTCGGTCGGAGCAGAGAGAGATGAAGACGAATTGCATTCTCCAAGGAAAACAGGAGAGGGAGTTACAGAGCCTCTATTGGGATCAGACTCTGAGTTTAAACCATCAGCTGTTGGGTTCATCCAAGCATGGAAAATTCCTGGCGTTGCTATATTTGCTCTTTGCCTTTTCTTTTCCAAATTGGTGGCTTACACATTTCTCTATTGGCTTCCTTTCTACATTAGCCACACAGGTACTACATTTCTCTATTGTGTTTTAATGAACTTATGGTTAGCAAATGCATCATTTTGCTTCCACTATATACATAGCTAACCAACATTTGTCTCTGTCAATCTAACAGCAATTGATGGGAAGTACTTATCCAGCAGTGCAGCTGGAAACTTGTCAACATTGTTTGATGTTGGAGGAGTTGTTGGGGGGATTTTAGCTGGGCATATTTCTGATCGTTTAGGTGCCAGAGCCATTACAGCAGCAAGCTTCATGTACTGTGCAATTCCTGCACTCTTCTTTTACCGAAGCTATGGACACGTTTCCTTGACTGCAAACATCGCTCTTATGTTGATTACGGGCATGTTCGTAAACGGACCTTATGCTCTTATAACAACAGCTGTCTCAGCTGACCTTGGAACCCACATTTCTCTGAAAGGGAACTCAAGGGCATTGGCAACAGTTACAGCAATCATAGACGGAACAGGCTCCGTTGGGGCTGCCATTGGACCTTTGCTGACGGGTTATATTTCTGCAAAGAGCTGGAGTGCAGTTTTCACAATGTTAATGGGAGCAGCTCTTATTGCTGGCTTGCTTCTAACTAAACTTGTTGTTGCTGAAGTAACTGCAAAGATTTCGGAATCAAGGTCTCAAGCTTCTGCAACATCAAGGCCTCCAACAGCTTCACTTGATGTTTGATTTTCTTTGATGTAATTCTCAGAGCATTTAGTAGTTAGTTGTGCTTGTTGAAATGCTGATCTGATGAAATGCCGCGGCAATGGAAGAGAATGCTTTTCCGAACCATCTCCATTCGTTAATTATGATACGTAAAGGGGAACCAAAAGCATAGGAAGTTGCAGCAGGGTAGATCCTGATGTATGTATTTATGTATGTAAGCATTTTTTGTATGTTATATATATGAATTTACCATTACAGCATCAAAAAAGGATGTTTACCGACCACTTTTCAATTAAGATTTGAGCTGCATAAAGTTAATCCTATGAAATGAATTAAGATGTTTATTTGGGAAAAGGGATCCAATGTGTTTTCCATCATAGGAAAAAGAAAAATCCTACAAGTTGACATATTCCGGTACTAAGTGTTATGCTAGGAGTAGATTAGTATAAAAACAAACTCAAATCAACTTATCATCGCTTAAATAACGATAAAAAAACTGATTAGTCCCGTACTTGCCATATAAATCATATGGATTCGATGCCTGGACTTCTATAGATTATTACTTGATAATGACATGGTACACTTATCCGTTGGTGAGTCTTTCAGTAGTAGCTCGAGGCACATCACACTGCCGCCTAGAAGACGCCCTCAGCATAGGGGGAGGATTAGGAGGCCCGATTCCAACGCTTCCTTGACAAGAAATCCTTTTACGGAGCCACAGGACCCCTCTAGTCTAGCAGATTATTGAGGCCAACTTTCCTAAGAATTGGAAAACCCCTTGCCTCCCTTCCTACACTCGCATTGAGGACCCAAACGAGCATTACATTACCTTCATGAGCATGATCAACCTATACTCCAATGAAGACCACGTCATGTGTAAAGTCTTCCCGACCACCTTGGTTAGAATGGCTCAATAATGGTAGAGAGAGTTAGAGACTGAGTACACTGACCCCTTCAACTTGCTAAAAGACTTGTTCATCGTCTGCTTTATAGAGGCTTTCAAAGCCAAGTGGATTCGCCTAAATCCACATAGGGTAGGGACTGCAAGTTCCACAAACGTAGTGGTTATACCACTGAAGAGTACAAAAATTACTTCAATGAGTGCAAAAAAACTCCTACTCCAAGGTCAAACTCCTCGGGGCAGGCAACTTAAGGAAGAACGCCACTACGAGACGCACCTCCGTATTTGGAGGACTCCAAATGTTTGTGATACCAATGGGAAATCTATATCATCCGCAAAGGAGCTCCAACACACCTCGAGGGATCATAGGCCCAAAAAAGATCCAACGGTCCAACTGGGGAACCCCTGTCGGTCTGCCCTCCCCTTCGTACGAATCATAGTGAGACTCTCATTGTCTCGTTAACCATTAACAACTTTATGGTCTATCGCATCCTGATCGACACAGGCAGCTCAGTGAACCTCCTTTCCTGGCGATCGTTGTAGGCGGTAGTGCTGCACAAAAAGCGTTTCAGGGAAGGCACCTTCGAAGGGCACCTTTTGGGCATTAGAGAAAGGCACCTTTAAAGTCCCCATTTTGGGCATTGTCTCCCTCCAGGTCATTTTCAGGGAGAACGACAAGCTGGTCGAAGTCCATGTTGACTGGATAGTAGTTGACATCCCACTGGTGTAGAATGCGATCCTAGGTAGGCCCCTCCTCTCCAACATTAATGCCTCCATCAGCATCCGTGAACTCACCTTCACATTCCCAAGCTCTCGAGGCGTAGTGACCATACAAGGCGACCGCCAGCTAGCTAAGGAGATCCATTGGGATTCACTAAACCCCAACGCGTCATGGGAACACCCCACAACCAAATTAAGACCTCAGGGGCATTAGCGACGTTATGCCTCCGAGGGTCCAATACCTATAAATAGAGCCACAACTCTCCATAGTAGAGGGAGGTAACATTCTCTCTCAACATCCTCTCTATAATTCTCTCTCTATATTTACCCCTATTGTTTACTAATTTGATCGTTGGAGTGTACCACAGGGACCGCTCTTAGCGCAGGGTCAATACATTGACTGATCTTGATTTCTCATCAGTAACTTTTGACTCACAATTACAACAAACGAGTAATTAGTTGGATGTTAATTTGAAAAAACTAAAACGTTAAGAATGAGTAATTGATTAGAAATTAATTTGAAGAAACTGAAACGTGCGGAAGACTAACTAATTGGACATTAATTTGAAAAAACTAAAATGTTGCGAGATAGTAATTAATTGAATATTAATTTTAATAAACGGAAATGTTACCAATTGGTAAGAAATGGTAAAAGAATTAATAAAAAAAAGGTTGATTTTTTTATTATTATTTTGTATTATAAAAATACCGTGTTTCGCCATATTACACTCAAGTGTATTTTTGCTACAGTTTATTTTGTGGATTACTATACCCAGCCCAAATTTCCCACCCTCAGCCCCAGAAAAAGACGATACCGCCCCTTAGCAAAAATTTGAAAACCCCAAACTCTCTCAAACTCTCCCCAACTCATTTCTTTCCAAAATCAGAGTTACACGTATAATGGCGAGCAATCCGTCATCCCCGGGAAGAGACGAGAACGACCAAGCCGCTGAAGTCGAGGTATTTTTCCGTTTGAGCATTTATGTTTTTGGTTTAATTTTTGCAAAAATTAAGACTTTCGGACTGTCGGGCGCATGAACATCACGCCCCACCTTGTGGTGGGGCGTGCGTACATCATGCCCCACATCAAGGTGGGGCGTGATGCTCATTCGCCCGGTAGTCAGAAAAGTGAATTTATGGGTTTAGGCCCCGAAATATTGCCGAATTTGATCGTAATGGAGTCTAATGTTCGTTAGTTAATATTTGCAGGTTCTGTTAGAAGATTTCGGAAGTAATGGTGTCGATTATAGTGGGAAATTTTATCCTGTACAGACGTTTGAAACATACCAGGAAGTTGTTAACTGGGCAAAACAGACGGTGATTCGGCTTGGCTTCGAGTTAACTATAGCTTCTAACAAGACAGGGGGTAAGTTAAAATGGATATTGGTTAAATGTGCTCGTGGTATAAAGAATACTCAAAGGACTGGGGATAGGGATATGGAGGAAGTAGTACGGAGGAATATGAAAACAAAATACTGTGGTTGCAAATTCCAGGTGAAGGTTCTAGAAATCGCTGAATTAGGGGGTTGGATGGTGAATGGTGTTGCTGGAGAGAGAGGACAGCACAATTATGGATTGGTTGTATATCGTCAGGGCTATCGACAGATGAGCGGACTAAGTCATGCTTCAAAAAAAATTGTTCGTCAAATGAGTGCAGCTTAAGCAAAGCCTTGTGCTATTTTTGTAGCAATTAAAGAAAAACACCATGAGGATTGCCCGACCCAAAGACGTGTGTATAATTACATGGAAAAAATAAGGACTGGGAGTTTTGAGGGTTGGGATGTAATCAATCAGTTTTATCGGCTTGCTATAGATATTGATTACATTGTATGCAAGCGGAGCCGGGCAGCAATAGTGTGACTCACCTCTTTATGGCACATCCTACTTCGATCACCCTGTTCCAATCCTACTACTTATTTGTTGGTATGGATTCAACATATAAAACAAATAAGTATAAAATGCCATTTTTTGAGATCATTGGAATGATGCCTTCAAACAAGAACTACTTGATTGCGTATGCAATTATGAAGGATGAAACTGAGGGTAGTTATATGTGGGTTTTAGGAAAATGAAGGCTTTTGCTTGGTTCTGATATGCATCCGACAGTCATTGCTACTGACGGGGAGTTAGAATTGATGAGACCGGTTAGTGAGGTTTTTCCTGAAACTCATCATTTGTTGTGTACATGGCATATTAATAAAGATGTGGAGGATAGAGTAGACAAGTTGATTGGAATGAAGGATTTTGGAGAAATTTTTAAGAATACCAAATGGAAAAAAATAATTCAAGCGCTGACAGTAGCCGAATATGAGGAGGCAGTGATAAGCATGAAGAATACTTCTGTCAAATGGCCTCGTGTGATACAGTATGTGGAGACCACATGGCTTGTGCATAAGGAGAAGTTCTGTCGAGCGTGGACGAACAATGTGTTGCACTTAGGAAACACAACAACATGTCGAGTAGAGAGTTCACATGCACAGTTGAAGCAGTGGTTGAATTCATCTATTGGTGCGCTCAATACAGTGTGGGCGAAGGTGCACAAGGACATTGAGGCTCAAATTGATGCGATCAAGTAAGACATTTTTTCTGTTATTAAATTTAATCTTTTTAATTATAATAAATTAGGTTTGTAATGTTTTACTGTATATAACCAGATACTCACTTGAGGACTCGAGATGAAGATCTGCGATGTCTCACTATGTAGCTCCTTTCACTTACCTGAACTTACATGTTTCAAATTACTGTTTGTGTGTACTGTATGATGAGATGGTGTGTATGTGAGAATTGAGTGTGGATGTGTTTCATCAATGCAGATGTGTGTTGCCCATGACTCATGGTATTCCTTGTGCATGTGAAATTAAAAAATATATTGATTCGAATACGTCGGTTAGTGTGGAGCGCATCCATCCTTTTTAGAGAACTCTTGCATTTGATGGTTTGAGTGACATACCAGTTACTGCTCCCGTATATAGTGATGGGTCCGAGGATCACCGGTTTTTTCACTCTCTTGTGGAAAAGGTTGACAAATTAGATCCTGCAATGGTGTGTAGCACATCTGTCTACATCCATGATCAAATTAACCCGGATCAAAGCAGTTACAAAGAACCCGAGGTCAAAGACATAGTTAGGGGTAGACCAAAGGGGAGTTCATCTACGAAGCGGAATCCGAGTGCATGGGAGTACAGTCAGGGTGCACATGGTCGTGCTCGGTCTTCTACTTCGAGGAGTAGTCGTAGTCGAGGCCGAAGCTCATCGTCCTCTATACATAACAATGAGATGTCGGGTATATTTCATTTTCGTAATAAATAAGTTAATGTTAAAGTAAATATATTATCACTGACAAACTTCATATGTTCATATTTGCACCCGGATTTGATGCGGATATCAACGGATACCAACATTTACTTAGAGTTTAGGGACTAATCGTACCATATATTACCAGATACCTAGATGTTGTATCAGATGGTAACTGTGGATTTCGTGTTTTAGCCAGCGCCATCACAAATAATCAAGAGGAGTGGAAGTTGTTGAGAGTGCTTATAGAAAATGAGGTGCGGGTCTACCGTGATCTGTATAAGCCAGTGTTCTGGAACCGAGTAGATGATGCCCTCACGCGTATTAGATGGACAGGAGCGGGGTGTGGTCAATCCCACTGGATGGTGAGCCCGGATGACTTATATGCTGCTGCATCTGTGTTGAATGCAGTGATATTCCTTTTCACTGCGCCACAGTTAGGATGTTGTAGTATACTGCCGATGCGTTCAGACGATGGAAGACTACCGGAGCGAGAGATTGTCATTTGTCATTTGGAGAGTTATGAACACTACATACGTCTTTATTTAAGACTTGGATTTTCAGTGCCTCCCATTGCCAGCCAATGGCATAGATTTCGTGATCTGAGTGTTCATCACCTGGACAATATTTATGCTGACATGAGAGCGGTTTGGACTAGATTACATTGATGTATACGAATTTATATGTTTTAATTGATAATATTTATTTATGAACTTATATTATTGTTACAAGTTTTAATTAAAATTGTATGGTATTTACAAGTTTTAATTAAAATTGTGTAGTGTTTACTGGCATTTACGGGTTGGGGATGAAAAACAGACTAATTTTTTTTTGCTCATCCCACATGTTAAATAGAGGACCTTTCATATATATTTTGAGACGTGTAATATGGACTCATGTATATTATAAAAAGCGTCACTATTTTAATTATTACATGAGTCACAATACATATGTACAAATGTGAATTGGGTAGATGGAACGCAGAGTGCTTAATATAATAACTCTATTTCCGGGCGTCTAAAGCACATCAGTTTCCTTCAGCTTTTTGAAGATTCTGTAAAAACGCAACCATTAGAATCTGTGAGAGCACTGCTTTTATTGTTCTTTAAGCAACAGAAAAATCTCCAGGAAGGAAAGTGTTTGTTGAGGGAGTTAAAGAGGAAGAAGGCGATTATTTCTGATAGATAGTATTTATTCGGCTCTGCTAAACCAAGGTAAATGCTTGCTATCTCTGTCTCAATTCATTTATGTTTATGCATATTCTTAATTTCTATTTACATGAATTTTGCTTTTGAAATTTGGTACTTTTGAATTGAATTTTCGGATGGTCGATGTTAATAAAGTGTGGTTGACTTGTCATTGATTGCAAACTTATCTGAATTCAATTTCGGGCAAGTGTTCAACATCAATACATCTTTCCTAGTCCCTCTCTGATATCTTCTTTTATACTTTGATGTTTACCTGAATTTGAGGACGATTGTTTGATATCTTTTTCTTATGATTTTTTTATAATTTTGAAAGCTTTTGCTTCATATGCAGAGGTTTGAGGTTTCCTTTCCTCAGTTTCTATTAACGATTTTAGTCTTGCTTGATGTTCATTGAGAGAGTCGAGAAATTTCTGCTGATTGTGAAGTTGCACCCCGTTCAATTTTTTTCAGATTTAAGTGTGCAAGTTTCAATTTAATCAGTTGAATCTGTTTTGTATTAATGTTATCTACCCGTTTTTGTCTGCTACAAGTTTGAATCTCGATCAGTTTTTTCTTCAATCTATAAATTGAGCTACGAATTATCTTATGAAGATAGGAAAAAAATTATTCTATACTTTGGGTTTTAAACTTGTTGTTCCAAGGCTATTGCACTTATGTTTGCCGGAATTTTGCTTTCAACGGCAGAGTGATTTTTCTTCGTTTGTTTTTTTGCTCATCTGTTCTGATTTTCTACAGAATCCTCCTAGCAGTCTTTATTCTTCAATTTGTTTTGCTGCTTTTATTCTATTAAATACTCTCCATTTTGACCGGTTTTCTCTCTCCTCCTCTCTTTCTATTTTACCCTTAATCCCTCTTTTTCTCTCTTTATCCCTATCTTTTCTCTCATTCTCTCTCTTCATCCCTGCAAATGAAAGGGCATCCATTCATATATGCCGGAATACCAAGAATCCAACGACATAAGAAAATTCTTTGTTTCAGCAGATCAAAACTTCAAAAAAAAAAAAAAAAAAAAAACCCAAATGAAATGAAGTGGGTTCAGATTTGGAAAAAGATATAAACATTGTTCTTCTTCTTTTATCTGAGATTTGCAGACTCATGCCTTTCTCTTAATGAAATGAAAGTCAGGTAAGAGAACATAAAATAATTTATTATTATTGGATTGGATGTATTATTGGATTTGGGATCTTGATTTGCATAGAAATTCAAGAACTTAGAAATTCATGCTCACAAAATGAAGAAGGAAAGAATTGGATCCTCCGATTAAATTTTAAAATGGTGGAAAGGAAAGCTTTACTTTCTTTTTCTTCTTTGCAGGGTTAAGATTTCATACATGGGTTCACTGTCAGAAGAAGCCCCTGATGGAACTCAAAATAAGCCCTATGGAATTCAATTCCTGGAATATGTAAAGAAAAGCAAACTTTCATACAAAACCTATCAAGCCATTGTCTTGATTGTAACATTTTTGGCATACACAAGCTACCATGCCGCTAGGAAAACGACTAGCATTGTCAAGAGTACCCTTGATCCCCAATCATCTGAGCTAGGTTTAAGCCTCTTTACATGGAATTACACAAATGAACCAGTAGAAAGAAGCAAACCTTCATTGAAACTCGGAGGTGGTTGGGCTCCATTTGATGCATCAGATGGCACAGCTCTGTTGGGTGAACTTGACCTGGCATTTCTTTCTGTTTATGCCATGGGGATGTACTGCTCTGGACATATAGGAGATAGAATGGATTTGAGGATTTTTTTGACTATGGGAATGGTTGGAACTGGTATATTTACTTGTCTCTTTGGTGTTGGATATTGGGCAAATGTACATAACTTTTACTACTTTTTGATAATGCAAATGGTTGCTGGATTGTTCCAATCAACCGGATGGCCTTCGGTGGTTGCGGTGGTCGGAAACTGGTTCGGTAAGAGGAAGAGAGGGCTAATTATGGGTATATGGAATGCTCACACATCTATTGGGAATATTACCGGGTCATTGATTGCTGCTGCAATGTTGAACTATGGATGGGGTTGGTCTTTTGTTTTGCCTGGTCTCCTGATAGCTTTTATTGGGTTGGTGGTGTTTCTAATTTTGCCTGTTCATCCCGATTCAGTCGGAGCGGAGAGAGATGAAGACGAATTGCATTCTCCAAGGAAAACAGGAGAGGGAGTTACAGAGCCTCTATTGGGATCAGACTCTGAGCTTAAACCATCAGCTGTTGGGTTCATCCAAGCATGGAAAATTCCTGGCGTTGCTATATTTGCTCTTTGCCTTTTCTTTTCCAAATTGGTGGCTTACACATTTCTCTATTGGCTTCCTTTCTACATTAGCCACACAGGTACTACATTTCTCTATTGTGTTTTAATGAACTTATGGTTACCAAATGCATCATTTTGCTTCCACTATATACATAGCTAACCAACATTTCTCTCTGTCAATCCAACAGCAATTGATGGGAAGTACTTATCCAGCAGTGCAGCTGGAAACTTGTCAACATTGTTTGATGTCGGAGGAGTTGTTGGGGGAATTTTAGCTGGGCATATTTCTGATCGTTTAGGTGCCAGAGCCATTACAGCAGCAAGCTTCATGTACTGTGCAATTCCTGCACTCTATTTTTACCGAAGCTACGGACAAGTTTCCTTGACTGCAAACATCGCTCTTATGTTGATCACGGGCATGTTCGTGAACGGGCCTTATGCTCTTATAACAACAGCTGTCTCAGCTGACCTTGGAACCCACAGTTCTCTGAAAGGGAACTCAAGGGCATTGGCAACAGTTGCAGCAATCATAGACGGAACAGGCTCCGTTGGGGCTGCCATTGGACCTTTGCTTACCGGTTATATTTCTGCAAAGAGCTGGACTGCAGTTTTCACAATGTTAATGGGAGCAGCTCTTATTGCTGGCTTGCTTCTAACTAAACTTGTTGTTGCTGAAGTAACTGCAAAGATTTCGGAATCGAGGTCTCAAGGTTCTGCAACATCAAGGCGTCCAACAGCTTAACTTGATGTTTGATTTTCTTTGGTGTAATTCTCAGAGCATTTAGTAGTTAGTTGTACTTGTTGAAATGCTGATCTGATGAAATGCTGAGGCAATGGAAGAGAATGCTTTTCCGAACCATCTCCATTCGTTAATTATGATACGTAAAGGGGAACCAAAAGCATAGGAAGTTGCAGCAGGGTAGAGCCTGTTGATGTATTTATTTATGTATGTAAGCATTTTTTGTATGTTATATATATGAATTTACCATTACAGCATCAAAAAAGGATGCTTACCGACCTCTTTTCAATTAAGATTTGAGCTGCTAAAGTTAATCCTATTAAATGAGCTGAATTAAGATGTTTATTTGGGAAAAGGGATCCAATGTGTTTCCATCATAGGAAAAAGAAAAATCCTACAAGTTGACATATTCCGGAGTTTGAAATCTGATGAGTTGAAATGAGTGGGAAATGGGGACAGACACAGCTTGCATCTGAAAGTGGAAAATAAAGGCTAAAGTTGAAATTGGTAAACATCCAAAAAAAGCAACTAGGCATTTGATGCTAACAGCTTTTGAATTTAATTCTTTTCCCACCAAAAATGGAATCATTTCCCTTTCAAGATTGATTAATTCTGCAATAAGCAATTACCAATTTCTTGATCAACAACACTACCAAATGTAAAAGTATTGTTCACTTGGAAATACGGTTCAGTATTCATCTGGTCTGTCCACATCCATATCCAAATGGATGAAATTTGGACAAATTAAGTTTGATTTGATACGTAACTATCAAAACGGTAGATTTGGAATTTATAAAAATTTATTTTGAATGTAAAATTTAAATTTTATTATTAAAGAATATATTTTATTTTACTTGCTAGATAGGACCAGCTTAACCATAAGCAGGTCTACTTGGGAATGTGTTCATCTGTTGGAAATGGTGCACCAAAGACAAATTTTGCTTGAAGTTTTTGCAAATAAAAAAATGGGAATATTTAGGCAACTCTTTAACTTGTGTGTTACGTCCAAAGACATAATTAATTATTAATTAATGATGACCATATGCGGATAGTAGAAAAAGCATGAAACAGGCAGCTGCTTCTCAATCTTTTCAATTTCTTTTTTTTTTAATTTATCTTATGAAAGCTGAAAATGATAGGCTTATGCATTACATCCACAAATTATATACTACTTGGATTAATTGTGGCCCCACTAACGGATTAAGGGGTTAGAAGAATTTGATCACCCCATTATTCGCGGGAAGAAAAAATTGTATGAAATTATAATTTTTCTATAAAGCAGTTAAAAAATATCAATCAGACGTTGATAAATTATCAGTGAATATTAGTCATGCCTACATCTGAATATTATTATATTGTAGTATTAGGAGAGAAGATAGAGAAATTAGGTCCAGAAACTAGTATGGCATTGGCAATCAGATATATAAAATATTTTGTTGAATTGTTAGAGGTCAAGTTGGTCTGTAACACTTATAAAGAATTAATAGAAAAGTAGTCAAGGAGCATTCCACGTATTATAGCATTTCTTCTAAAGTGGGAATTTAAACTTTGCTATTAAACTATATTTTTTCAGTGGCTGAAATTAAGTCTTTTAACGTTGGCTTAAAAGGAATGGTTTCTAATTATTTAGGTACATCCAAAATTTGTACATAATTCTATTCATGGAAAACGAGTATTTTATTTGATAAATTATTAGATTTTAATATTTATTCTGTTACTAACATAAGTATAAATAATCTGTCAAAATATGTATGTCGGATATTGATAACCCGCGAAGCCCAAAACGGGTTATACTCATTTCGCAAGCCCAGCCCATATTAAAGCCCCATGGGCTAAGATTGGACGGGACCCGAATAAAGGAAGCGGGCGCAGCGAGTAAACCGCCCCTAATTCCTAAACGGAGCGACAAGACTCCCACTCAGAACCACGTTCGTTGCCATGAAAACCACGAAAGGGACATGGCCTAAAAAGGGGGAACCGCCCTCAGAACGTGGCCCACTAAGGAGTAACCGCCCTCGGCGGTTACCCAAAAATACCTATAAAAGGCCTTAAGAATAGGGGAAGAGGTACGTTCACATTTTTTTCCCACAGAGCTATTGCTAAATTATAGACTCATTCTTACAAAAACTGACTTGATCGTCGGAGAGTTTTCCCGGAGATCCTGTCTCCGGTTTTGTTTTGCAGGTAACTCCGGCAAAGAACATCAAAGCGGATCCAGCAAGTTATCAGATATAAATTTACCTAAAATCTTTAAAATAGATAACTTTGAATCAAACATGGAGACTTAGAAAAAAAAAACTTAGACATCCCAAGGGCCTGAATATATTATTGAAAAAGAAGAAGAAGAAAATGGTACAAATAAAGAGAAACCAAGAAAAACTATCAAGCTCTAAGTTGTGAGACCAAAGAAAAATCATCACAAATGAGAGCATCACAAAACTAGGATGCAGGTTTCACCAAGTAAAGTCAGCGGTAGTTAAACCATGACGAGTCAAACTATCAACCACTCGATTGCTTTCCCTATAAATATGAGTAGCCCTAGGGACGGCTGCTAGGACACAAAGCCGTTAAAGATTACGAAGAGAAGGGTGCGTCGGATTGGATAGAGTGTTTTGTTAGCTGAGAAAAAGAGGGAATCCGCTCCCGGGTTGTCACTCTACTGCGTCTGGCCCGTCCTCTAGGCACCTTTGGAAGGCAGGGGGAGGGCAACCCGATTGGCAGTCAGAGGATCCATAGTACCTGCAGCCCCACGAGCTGGACCGAAAAACAAAACTACTAAGATGATCAGTGAGAAAAACAAAAAAAATCCAACAAGAAGAAGACTTTTTTCCGATAATAAAGAGGTAATTCCATTAGATGAAAAAAATGTAGAAGTACAATAAAAAAAAAATAGTAAGGAATAAAACTTCAAGTCAATACAAGATCCACAAACGGAATAAAAAGTCTACAAAGAGTAAAAAATGTCATAAAATGTAATAATAGCACAAACGAACAACAAACCATATGTTTCTCATAAATCCAAATCCGTAGAAAAGCAGCTGCAATCCAATCTCCATCTTTTAGGCCATTCCGAACATTTGGATATGAGTAATTTCTTTTGCAACAACGTAGATGTAGTGATCTAAAGACAAGATCAATTGTTTCCGCTCTTGCTAAATTCGAAAAATGTATAAATAAAATGATTATAGAGATCAAAAACAGTTCAAATGGATAAAAAGATTTAGTAGAATATATTAACTCCAACTAAAATATGATTAATAAACAAAGAAAAAACACTTTAAAAGTGGAGGTACAAGATATATAAGTGCCTTACTACTGTTTATTAAGTTATCTACTAAGTAGTTTCATTGTTGTAATTAGTTAGAATTTATGTTTCCGTTACTAGAGGTACATATCCCTTAGTTACCATTATACAGTGTTATCATATTTTGTATGTAAAGACTTTGAACAGAGTCTTAATCACCTGAAAATACAATAACCATTAAAAAAAGGGCTGGAGACCGGCGAACCCTCTTCGATGATAAAGTCAATTGATAATTCAGAGAATGTCAAAGACTAAAGAAATATATTTCAATGATTAGAAATAAGTTATCTCGATTCTGGGGGCACCTCTACTATTTATAGATAACTAAAGTGATATCTCGGACATGTAGCAGCTTATGATAGGTCGGTGGACCCTATCTTTGCGTGTCATTATATTTATGAGAATGATGAGCGTTTATTTGGAATCCAGCGATTTGATTGGTCCACGTGTTTTCCAAGATACCTTTTTAAGAAGTTGCATTCGGCAACACAAAGACCGCCGAATGATTGCCTTCGGTCCATACTTAAGCCATACTATAACCCTCCATTTCTCTTTGCGTTGGACAGAATCCATCTGAAGTCCTTAAATCATAGTGAGCCCAATTATCATAAACCCAAATGATTTAATACTATAATATACAGTAAAGTTATATATAAAGCTTTACAAGTATCTTGTAAACTAATTTTGCTATTTCCTCTGATCATGAATCTAAGGTCTTTCTTTTATAGTACCAAAAATATATTTCATATACAAATCTTAGTTTATCTCTTTCATTTTTGCTTTCTTCAAAGTTCATTCCTATTTGTCATCTATAAACTCCGTCTTTTAGAAATGATTGGCTCAATATCATTTTGGATAAATTAATTATTCAACTCATTACCGAATAATTCTAACACAATTAATTAGATCAATTGCAATAATAAATCCTATTATTATTGTTGTTATCTTTAAAAAAAAAACCTTCTAAATTGTACTAGAAATAAAACTAAATATTCGTTTCATTTCAAAATAATTATCAGATTTCATCAAATTTTCTTATTTCGTATTATTTATCAGATTTGGTTTTTAAGGCAATTTTTTCTTATTTTACCCTTGAGTTTAATTTTTTTTAAGGAAATTAATGAGTTTAATATTAATTGTATTTTTTTCATTTCAAGTTTTCAATGCATAAAGAGTGGATTTAATGAGTGACATAAAAATGAAAATAATTAATAAAAAGAGATAAATAATATTTTGGTCTATATTTCAGGAATTTATTGCAGAGTCCGGATCTTCCAACAAATACAAAGAACCTGCAATACAAAATGCGACATGTGTCAATAAATTTGCCAACTCAGCAATTAAAAAAACCTTTTAATCATATCGTTTTTCAATCTTTCCTATTCTCTATCTTCTTCTCCATCTTCTTCACTATTCTCTTCCAATCCAATCTCATAGTTTCTGATTCATATACTTCATTCTCTCCAAATCAGTTGAGTGACTCTTTTTCCATCAACTCATCTTCATTGTCCGCCAGCAACATCTAGGTCCGTCGATCGGCAGTCTACCGATCTCCACCAGCAACACCGTCGATGGCCGATTGTAGTTCAGGTGTATTTTCTCTCTCTATTTGGTGGAGAACGGCGACGACTTGATAGAACGAAGGCTACAATTGGTTCTGTTGTTAACCTTATAGATCAGACTAGCTATTCACCATATCAAAATCTTAAAAATGAGAAGCACTCAATCCAATTACAAGTCTGCAGAACTTTAAAATAAAATTTATAAATAAACAACCCTAAAATGCAATTGGTCGCCGGAATCACTGATCAATACTCTGATATTTTGAAAAATGATTCCTAAATTTGAACCACATCAACTAAAAACACAAAAGGTGAAAAGAATCTTGAAGCATTTATGGAAAACGAGAGAGAAAGAAGCTTCAACATCTTTGAAAATCTTAGGGTGAAATTATGTTTTATGTCCGTATGATTAAAAGGGTTTTTTAAATTGCTGAGTTGATAGAAACAGAGTCTTAGAACTGATTGGCAGATGAAGAATAAGAAACTATGATATTGGAGAAGAGAATAGTGAAGGAGTAGGAAAGTTAGATTGAAAAATGATTAAAAGGTTTTTTTTTAATTGCTGATTTGGTAAATTTATTGACACATGTCGCATTTTGTATGGCAGGTCCTTTGTATTTGTTGGAAGACCAGGACTCCATAATAAATTTCCTTATAATTCATAAATTTAATACAAATCAATCATGTTTTTAATATGTATAATCTGATAAAATGTGATAATTATATACTTTTCTATTATAAATTAATGAAAGTCCAACTAACTTTATTTTTTATTTAATATTAAAAAAAAAATTAACCAATCCCAGCTAACTTTACAAATTATTGATTACAAATCAATAATTATTTGTAACAACTTCATTATTACAAATAATGGAAAATGCTTATTGAGATTCATACGCTAAAAATCATTGTATATACATAGAAAATACATTATCTAAACGCTTTAAATTCTCACATAAATACACCTTGGTATATCCAAAATACGAATGTCAGTTAAATTTTTCTCTATTTTTTTCATATGAAAGGATAATTACAAAAAGCCCACATTTATTAGTTACTTTTTATTTTGAACTGTAATAAACAATTACAAATATTTGTGCCCTATATATATAATAGCTCTCCAATTCCACATCATACAAACCATATAATTTCTTCTGTATATACAGATGGCTTCCTTTGCTAATTTCTTAATCATTATCCTAATCATTTCAGGTTTGTTTTATTATATATTTATTTGAATGAATCTCTATGATTACTATCTTACAAACATAATTATGATTATGATTAATCATGTTATGTATATTTAAATTACAGATTGAATTGTAAGACAATTAATTAGTGATTTTGGATGAATATATGTTATTGTTGCAGGAACAACAGTGAGAAAGATGGAAGCTTACAGGTGCGATGACGTATTGGATGAAAAAAAGTGCAACCTTTCGAATTGTCGAGAAGTATGTTACTATAAACATACAGGAGAAGGTGAAAGTGCTTTCTGTAAATGGAACGAAATAACCGAAACATATTCTTGTCATTGTTATTATAATTGTGATTATCCTTCCTTTGTTCCATTATTCATATGAATGATTTTATTATGGTGGTGAAGATTTTAGTTTGGTGATTGAATGTCTACTTATGATTGGAGAAATTATGGATTCAAACCACATAAGGATGAGAGTTTTCTTTTTAAACTTTGATGTAAAATTGTGTGAATGAATGATTTTATTATTATTTCTGCATTTTATGTTTCTTGTTTACCAGTGGTGAAGCTCTTAGCCTAGTGGTTGAGAGCTTACCTATGACTAGGGAGGTCATGAGTTCGAATCACATTCGGATCTGGTGGAGATTTTTCTTTCTTCTTTAATGTAAGCGCATTGCACAAATTTTTTTTAAAAAATGTTCCTTGTTTACCAAAAAAAAGACGTATACTAATAAATAAAATATTTTTAATAATTTAATTTTACCTCTTTCTTCTTACCTTTTAAGCTACTTTATTATCAATTAGTATATATATATATATTAGATGTTGAGTAATGGTTCAACTCTCCTTTAATTAGAAAGGATTTAGTGTGTCACATCTTATATATGTACATTTTCAATTAATTTCATATGAGTTTCATTTGGCTTCACAAAAGGTAAAACTAGTTGAAACTTATATTAAACTCAATTGAAACTGAAGTAAGATCTTTCTGTCAATGTACAAAATAGTTCAAAATACTTTCAACTAGTTTTATGGGAGTGCCATAAAAATGAAACTGATTGAAACTCATAAAAACTCAATTGAAATTTATTGAACTCAAGGGAAACTTGATAAAAAAGTTTGATTTTTTCCCAAAAAAAAAAAAAAAAAAAGATTGATGTTTTAGGAATAGTCGCTTAAGCCCTATATATATATAAAAAAAAAAAAGGAATAGTGGTTTAAGCACACGGTATTATAAAAATATAGAATAGTGGTTTAAGCACACAGTACTATAAAAATATATCATCATATTTGATGATATGGAGTGAAATAAAATTTGTAAAACACATCATAAAAGAAATTTCCCCTTAATTTTATTTATGTAATTGAGATGTCACTTTTTGAATTTTGGAAAAAAAAATTAAATTCTTCTTAAGGGAGAGGGAACTTTATTTGTTTAATTATTTATTTTAAGTATAACTATTAGGTGGTTGTCACAACATAATCTATATAATTGAAAAAATTACAATTGAGAAATCCAAAAACCTATTATATTCAGTAACTGATTTTTGTTTCACTTACCAGCTAGCCAACTATCAAAATTATACTAATAAATAAGATGATTTTTTATTTTAAGAAAATCAATTTGGTTCGGATCTACAACATATCCATAATAGTTAATTCAATTTACTTGTTTGAAGAAAATGTCTTAGATTCTTGGTATTCAGTTATATTCCTGAAAATTTCTAACACAACGACACAATTTGTAGAGAAACCCCACCTCACACGATCCATTTGACATTACTATCATTTTTGTTGTATTTACATGATATATAATCACGTAAAATATATTACAAATCACGTAACAAGACAACTGTTTTGACACCCCTACCTCCTATGGGTCAAGTTCTGTAGTCTCCTTAAAACTAGGGGGAAATTGCTGTGTTATTTTTCACATTTAGCACAAGATTTCGATTTCGACTTCGACATGAGTCAACTCTGTTTAGAGAAGCTGAAACAGTAACAAAAAGATGTATAGGCAGGCAGCCTTATTATGCTATACCCCCTGAAATCAAACCACCAGCAGTTGGTGTTTCTTCTAGTTCTAGAATTTTAACATTGTGATGTAAAACTAACTCAACCATTTGCATTTCGTCTTGCCTCTTCAATCCCCAAATCATTTGAGATCATGTATTTAAGCAAAGAGTGTAAGATGCAATGACCTAACTTTTCTAGTAAAGAACCCTTTTCCCCCACTCTATCAATTGTGAAGATGCTCCATCACATCCCCAGTATTAGTAAACATTCTAATCGAACTGACAATTGAAAATAGCATCTACCTCCTCTTATGACCATAGCAGGAACCAAGAGAACCTTGTTTATATACAGGATCAGTAAAAGCTTGCATTACAGCTTTCTAAGGACGAAAAAGTCCAATAACAAAATAAAATAGAAGTGGGAAACTACTTAAAAAGATTAAGAATGGGAAATAAAAATTGAAAAAATTGTAAACAGCTATTCTTAATTACCCTGTTTCTATCCCACATTTCCAGTTCCTTAAGCAAATACTTGAGGCAGAGTTGAGTGTGTCAAAATGCTTTACCCTATTTGAAGTTCAGCCTAGTATGACATAACTTAACAATTAGTCAATACTTGCCTACCTCTACAAGCTTTGGACAACTAAAAGAAAACCATAACTTCATAGTCGAAAAACCTCATACTAGTCCACCATTTCCATGCTTAAACATGGCCTACTAGCTGTGCGCTAGGCTAATTCTGTGCCCACCTGCCTCGTTTTAATGCTAAAACACTAGCTATTAGCTGTTATGCGAGGTGAATGTTTGCAGCCCACCTGCCTCAACATGTTAACTTTATTTGGAATATCCAAAAACATAGCATCATCTTAAATGGCAATTACCATTTGCAACCTTCGAATCCCTGCCTCAAAAGATTCAGATCAGTTCAATTCAACACTTACTAACTAAGTATCCATGGGAACAGATGAGGGAGAGTTAGGCCATTGTAATAGGTGCTAGTATAGTATGGTCACAGCTATTCAAGACTGCTACGCTGTCCACCTCATCCTCTTGTACAATACAAACCATGACCAGTAATATCCTCCAATAAACTATAAACTGATGATGCTCTCTCACAAATTCGCCCAAATAGTATCAAATTCAAAACTTTAAAGTGGAAAATAGCATTTCAATATCAACTATTTCTAACATTAGAAATCAGAGTTCACATCACAGTAATAGATGTTAACTATATATCAGTCCCAATTTGTTCAAACTATACATAAATATCTAGCTGGGCAAAGGAGGATGTCTACATTTTTCTTTCAGTTCATGTACCAATTAACTCGAAAAAACCAACAGTTCACGTTTTCCAAATTAATTTAACTTTTATCTCATCCGACTGATTATCACAATGGTTTTGCATACCTAACGAGTGATATTACAAGCAGATCTTCACAACAAGTGCCTATTAAAAGTAACCTTCATTTTTCAAACCTAAACCTCCGATCGTGTCTCCTCTCCAGATAATTCCGGGTTAGTCCACCGGCAGGAAATCAGCAAAAGAACTAACTGAGCCCTAAATTAAAAATCAGAACCCGCATGCGAAATTCAAGTTTTTCCAAATAAAAATTAGGGCAAAATTCAATATATGGAACAAGTAGAGATCCAAAGTATAATAATTTTATTTAATAACAGTAACAATCAAATCTTCAAACGTATATCTAATTTTTCTCAATGACTTTGTATGACCTAATCAGTCCTTTCGTTAAACAAGAAGAGAGGATAACCTGATAACGGCTGAGATGCTAATCCTCATCTTTCTTGCTCTTGGGCTTTCGATACTTCTCTTCCATTAGCTTGGCCATGAAGAGACCGGTGCTGGCTAGCTTCTTAATATTAGGAACGTCGTAGTTTTGAGCAATGTAAACCCCGGAAACCGTGCCCAGTATGAACGAAAAACAGCTCCGAATTATCCCCATCGCCAGTAAACCGCTAGACTAATAGGTCCGGCACTATGAATTCCCGCAGCCGAAAATTGAGTTAATTGGCGCCGGAGAGGCGCAGCAATTTAATCGGCACGGGCTCGGACGGCGGTAATTTGTGCTAATTAGTCTCAACGTATTTCCCCTGCTTCTTTTGGATGATCTAACTTCTTAGTAGTCCGATACATCATCACACTCTCGTATGTCTCTTTTTCTTTTTCTTTAAAATAAAAAACACTATTGTACAACTTATAAATTTTTTATTTTTATTTTTATATGAAAAATACCAAAAATAACACGTTATAAATAATGTAATGGATGACCATTATACCTCTGTTATATCTATATATATGTTACATCCATAAGTAATGAGATACACACATTTACAACATGTTATCAGCACGAAACCCTAGCCGTCTGAGCACGCCTCCCATCAATCGTAGACGCCACTAGCCACTATCGTTTTTATTCAATTTGTTGCGCTATCGGTTTAGATACGCTTCCGATTTTTAACTCGATGAATTAACATGAGAATCGTTTATGATTATTTTGCAACAATATTTGATTTGATTGTATTTGATATATTCTTGATTTTGTTGTATGAGATTCTGGATTTCGCCATCGTTCGTCCTATTCTTTTGTGATTTCCGATTTCTCATCCATGCTTCTATTTAACGTTTATATTATAATTATTAAAATGTTTTGGTGGACAGAAAATCTTAATTAATTCTTATTAAACCCACTATTGATTTGGATTGTTTTGTTTTGTGTGGCATGAAATCAGATGATTTTGGTTTTTCTGTAAAATGGAATCACTGGAAAAACGTAGCAGTTCATGTGTTGTGCAAAACTTTATCTAAATATAGTTTAGTAGGTCAGGAAATTGAATGAGTTTTTATTTAATGTATTAGGGTGTACTAAATTTGGCCAACAAATTTACAAGGGTCTGCAGATTTGTCATTCTCTAAATATAATACAGTTTAGTTGCCTTTGAGGGTACATATTCAAGTTCAGTTTACAAAGTTTCATTCTGGACATCATTAAACTGGAATTTCAAATTCCAAATAATAAGACTCTATATACGCATGTAGTAATGTATAGATATTTTTAATTAAAATTCTCATTACCTTGTTGACTGGAATAGAACCTCTGAACTGAACTGCTCCAAATTATCAAGAAAGTTATCGGAATTATCCGGATTGACCCGAACCATACCCAGCTCTAGTAACAGTAATAATGTTTTGGTGTGTGGTAATGTTTATGGTGGTTTTATTTTTCACAAAAAAAAAACAAGTTTTAGCTATGTTTATATGTCAGGGTTATTTACTTGTGGAAATCTGGAGTAGTTTTTATTGAATTTTTTATGTAGAATTAGCGGACTTTTTCTTTTTGGCTTGAAAATACCAATCATCTATCTTTGCTGATTCTGTTTCAATATAACATATGGTACAATTTTAGCTTTATACACTATTAAAATAACTTAATTTTATCGGTTCAGAGACAAATTTTGCCCCTGCACAAATTTAATATGCAATTACTGGTTCATATAGCCTTAGGATATCTCGGTTGACATTGAGTATGTGATTGGTATTATTCGGTTGATATGTGATTAGGATATCTCAGTTGATATGTGATTAGTATGTCCTAATTGATAATTTGTTTTTCTTATATATATATATATATATATATAGTGAACTATGTCGAACCTTACGAAACTTGAATTTGATGCCTTTGATATTGCTGGAGACAACTATTTATCTTGGGTGTTAGAAGCTGAAATTCACCTAGATGCAAAAGAACTTGGTGATACAATCAAAGCAGGAAATGAAGCAACCAGTCAAAACAAGGCAAAAGCTATGATATTTCTTCGTCATCACCTCCATGCAGATCTTAAAATTGACTACCTGACTGTGAAAGATCCACAAGTCCTTTGGAATAATCTAAAGGATAGGTATGACCACCAGAAAAATGTGATATTACCTAAAGCTCGTCATGAATGGTCTAATTTAAGACTACAAGATTTTAAGTCAGTAAGTGAATATAACTCAGCCATGTTCAGAATTACTTCACAATTGCTATTATGTGGAGACAAAATCACTGATGCAGAAATGTTAGAGAGAACATACTCTACTTTTCATGCAAATAATGTTGTCCTGCAGACACAATATCGTGAAAAGGGGTTTAAGAAATATTCTGAGCTTATATCTTGTCTCCTTGTGGCTGAGCAAAATAATGAATTATTGATGAAAAATCATGCGTTGCGTCCAACTGGTTCTGCTCCATTCCCTGAAGCGAATGTGACATCGTATAATATGAAAGAAAATGATCATAATAGTAGTGGTCGAGGACGTGGCCGTGGACGTGGTCACGGACATGCACGTGGACGTGGATATGGTCGAGGTCGAGGTGGTTATTTTAAGAACTCACAATCCCACCAGAAGTGGGACAATAAAGATGGTCACAGACACGGAAAAGATAACAATGCAGGAGTGACCAATACATGTTACCGCTGTGGAGGAAAAGGCCATTGGTCTCGCACATGTCGTACACCAAAGCATTTTGTTGATCTTTATCAACAATCGTTGAAGCAAAACAACAAGAAAGAAACAAATCTTGTGTATGAAGATGGCGCAGATGACTTTTATTGTAGAAATACAACCCTGAAGGTTGATGATTTCATTCCCCCCTCTGGCAATGATATAAATTAGACATAGAAATAGTAGACATTATTTTCATTATTTTTGGATGTTACTAGGATTTCTTTATTATTATGTTTTTATGGATTTGTGTTAAACTATGAGTTTATGATTTTATGGATTTTATTTTGAATTTTATATGCATGAGATATTATTGAAGTTGAGTTGTTAAAGTTATTTATGTGACTATTAATTTATTTATTTTGAAGAACATGGATAGTGAAGAATTATGTCTAGCAGACAGTGCAACTACTCATACCATACTGAGAAGTAGGAAATATTTCTCTCATTTGACAATGAAAGAAACTTGTGTTAATACTATATCGGGTAGTTCAAAGATTATTGAAGGCTTCGGAAGAGCAAATATATTATTATCTATGGGAACGAAATTTGACATTATGGATGCATTATACTCTCCCAAGTCTCAAAGAAATTTATTGAGTTTTAAAGATATCCGTCAGAATGGATATCATATTGAGACAATAAGTGAAGGAAATGTAGAATACCTTCAAATCACGAGTATTACCCAAGGCACTAAACATGTTGTTGAGAAATTACCTGCATTCTCCACTGGATTGTACTACACTAATATTAGTACAATTGAATCATATGCTATAGTAAACCAGAAGTTTACTGATAATGTTACTGTTTGGCATGACCGATTAGGCCATCCGGGTTCAATAATGATGCGAAAAATAATCAAAAATTCATGTGGACTTCATTGAAGAACCAGCAGATTCTTCCTAATGATTTTACATGCGCTGCTTGCTCACAAGGAAAATTAATAATTAGGCCTTCACCAGCCAAAGTTATACATGAATCAATCAATTTTCTGGAACGCTTACAAGGAGATATTTGTGGGCCAATTCACCCACCGTGTGGATCATTTAGATATTTTATGGTTTTAATCGATGCCTCGACTAGATGGTCACACGTCTCCCTATTATCAACTCGCAACCTGGCGTTTGCGAGATTACTTGCTCAATTAATTAGATTAAGAGCACATTTTCCAGATTTACCTTTGAAGGCAATTCGCCTCGATAATGCTGGTGAATTCACTTCACAAGCTTTTAATGATTATTGTATGTCCATTGGGATAAATGTTGAACATCATGTAGCTCATGTTCATACACAAAATGGTCTAGCTGAATCGTTAATTAAACGTTTGCAGTTGATTGCTAGACCATTACTTATGAAGTCCAAACTTCCAATATCAGCTTGGGGACATGCTATATTACATGCAGCAGCATTAATTCGCATCAGGCCAATGAGTAATCAACAATTCTCCCCATCACAATTGGTTCTTGGTCAGGAACCAAATATTTCTCATTTGAAAGTTTTTGGATGTGCGGTATATGTTCCAATTGCTCCACCACAACGCACTAAGATGGGTCCTCAAAGGAGGATGGGAATATATGTTGGTTTTGAATCCCCATCAATCATTAAGTATCTAGAGCCAGCTACTGGAAATCTATTTAAGGCTCGATTTGCTGACTGTCATTTTAATGAGTCAGTTTTTCCAACATTAGGGGGAGAAAAGAAACAGTTGGAAAAAGAAATTAGTTGGAATGAATTATCTCTGTCTCACTTTGATCCTCATACTAAAGAATGTGAAATAGAAGTTCAAAAGATAATTCATTTACAAAACTTAGCGAATCAATTGCCAGATGCATTTTCTGACCCAAAGAGAGTGACCAAATCACATATTCCAGCTGTAAATGCTCCAAATATAATTGAAGTCCCTGAAGGACAACATCCAACTGCTAATGAGTCTCACACACGCATGAAGCGTGGTAGACCTATCGGTTCCAAAGATAAGAATCCTCGAAAAAGAAAAGGAGCAGAAATTGACAATGGCCTTTCCGATGAACCAAAGAACAATGAAGGATCTCCTGAAGAGACTATAAACATGACAAAGAAAGAAATTCAGGTACCTGAGAATGAAGAGATATCTATTAATTATGTCATGTCTGGAATAAAATGGAATCGAAATAAAATCGACATCGATGAAATTTTTGCATGCAATGTAGCAGTTGGTGTTATGGATAAAAATGAGGATCATGAACCAAAATCCATTGAGGAGTGTACACAAAGTAATGATTGGCCAAAATGGAAAGAAGCAATTGAGATAGAATTGAAATCTCTTGCAAAGAGAGAAGTATTTGGACATGTAGTCCGTACACCTAAAGGTGTAAAACCAGTGGGACATAAATGGGTCTTTGTGAGAAAAAGGAATGAAAATGGTGAAATTGTGAGATATAAAGCACGCTTGGTTGCACAAGGATTCTCACAAAGACCTGGAATTGATTATGAAGAAACATATTCTCATGTGGTGGATGCAACTACTTTTAGGTTTCTCATAAGTCTGGCAATAAGAGAAGGACTTGATTTACGTTTAATGGACGTAGTCACAGCCTACTTATATGGTCCACTGGATAATGAAATTTATATGAAAGTCCCGGAAGGATTTAAACTGCCAGAAGCAGCAAGATCTAGTTCTCGAGAACATTACTGCATAAAGTTAAATAGATCTCTTTATGGATTGAAACAATCAGGGCGTATGTGGTATAATCGCCTTAGTGAATATTTGATAAGAGAATGCTATAAGAATGACCCTATCAGCCCGTGCATTTTTATTAAGAGATTTGGGTCTGGATTTGTCATAATTGCAGTGTATGTTGATGATTTAAATATCATCGGAACTCCTGAAGAGATTTCACATACAGTGGAATATTTGAAAAAAGAATTTGAGATGAAAGATCTTGAAAAGACAAAATTTTGCTTGGGATTTCAAATTGAACATCTGAAAGATGGAATACTTCTTCATCAAACAACATACACAGAAAAGGTGCTTAAGAGATTCTATTTTGATCAAGCACACCCATTGAGTAGCCCAATGGTTGTAAGATCACTTGATGTGGATAAGGACCCATTCCGTCCTCGGGAAAGCAATGAAGAAGTTCTTGGTCCAGAAGTACCATACTTAAGTGCAATTGGGGCATTGATGTACCTTGCTAGTCATACAAGACCCGACATATCATTTTCTGTGAATTTGTTAGCAAGGTTTAGCTCATGTCCAACCCGAAGGCACTGGAATGGGATTAAACATGTATTCCGTTACCTTCAAGGTACAAAAGATATGGGCTTATTCTTTTCTAACCAGTCCAAAGAGGACTTGATTGGTTTTGCTGATGCAGGATATTTGTCTGATCCTCATACTGCTCGATCACAAATGGGATATGTGTTTACATGTGGTGATACTGCAATTTCTTGGCATTCTATGAAGCAAACCATAGCAGCTACTTCTTCTAATCATTCAGAAATTTTAGCTATTCATGAAGCTAGTCGTGAATGTGTATGGTTACGGTATGTAACTCAACATATTCGAGAAGATTGTGGTCTATCTACCGAAAAAGAAGCTCCAACAGTTTTGTATGAAGATAATGCTGCATGTATTGCACAACTGAAGGAAGGATACATTAAAGGAGATAGAACGAAGCATATCTTACCAAAATTGTTCTTCACCCATGATCTACAAAAGAATGGTAATGTGAAAGTTCAACAGATTCGTTCAAGTGACAATTTGGCGGATTTATTCACCAAGGCGCTTCCAACTGCTACTTTCAAGAAGTTAGTTTATCGCATTGGATTGCGTCGTTGTAAAGATTTTTAGCTATGTATTCATGAGGGGGAGTAAATGCGTGCTGCACTCTTTTCCTTGACCATGGTTTTTCCCACTGGGTTTTCCTGGTAAGGTTTTTAATGAGGCAGCATCCCCAAGCGCATTTACTTATTTTTGTATAATGGACATCCAAGGGGGAGTGTTATAAATAATGTAATGGATGACCATTATACCCCTGTTATATCTATATATATGTTACACCCATAAGTAATGAGATACACACATTTACAACATGTTATCAGCACGAAACCCTAGCCGTCTGAGCACGCCTCCCATCAATTGTAGACGCCACTAGCCACTATCGTTTTTATTCAATTTGTTGCACTATCGGTTCAGGTACGCTTCCGATTTTTATCTCGATGAATTAACATGAGAATCGTTTATGATTATTTTGCAACAATATTTGATTTGATTGTATTTGATATATTCTTGATTTTGTTGTATGAGATTCTGGATTTCGCCATCGTTCGTCCTATTCTTTTGTGATTTCCGATTTCTCATCCATGCTTCTATTTAACGTTTATATTATAATTATTAAAATGTTTTGGTGGACAGAAAATCTTAATTAATTCTTATTAAACCCACTATTGATTTGGATTGTTTTGTTTTGTGTGGCATGAAATCAGATGATTTTGGTTTTTCTGTAAAATGGAATCACTGGAAAAACGTAGCAGTTCATGTGTTGTGCAAAACTTTATCTAAATATAGTTTAGTAGGTCAGGAAATTGAATGAGTTTTTATTTAATGTATTAGGGTGTACTAAATTTGGCCAACAAATTTACAAGGGTCTGCAGATTTGTCATTCTCTAAATATAATACAGTTTAGTTGCCTTTGAGGGTACATATTCAAGTTCAGTTTACAAAGTTTCATTCTTGACATCATTAAACTGGAATTTCAAATTCCAAATAATAAGACTCTAGATACGCATATAGTAATGTATAGATATTTTTAATTAAAATTCTCATTACCTTGTTGACTGGAATAGAACCTCTGAACTGAACTGCTCCAAATTATCAAGAAAGTTATCGGAATTATCCGGATTGACCCGAACCATACCCAGCTCTAGTAACAGTAAAAATGTTTTGGTGTGTGGTAATGTTTATGGTGGTTTTATTTTTCACAAAAAAAAAAACAAGTTTTAGCTATGTTTATATGTCAGGGTTATTTACTTGTGGAAATCTGGAGTAGTTTTTATTGAATTTTTATGTAGAATTAGCGGATTTTTTCTTTTTGGCTTGAAAATACCAATCATCAATCTTTGTTGATTCTGTTTAAATATAACATATGATACAATTTTAGCTTTATACACTATTAAAATAACTTAATTTTATCGGTTCAGAGACAAATTTTGCCCCTACACAAATTTAATATGCAATTACTGGTTCATATAGCCTTAGGATATCTCGGTTGACATTGAGTATGTGATTGGTATTACTCGGTTGATATGTGATTAGGATATCTCGGTTGATATGTGATTAGTATCTCGGTTGATATGTCCTAATTGGACATTATCAGTAAACTTCTGGTTTACTATAGCATATGATTCAATTGTACTAATATTAGTGTAGTACAATCCAGTGGAGAATGCAGGTAATTTCTCAACAACATGTTTAGTGCCTTGGGTAATACTCGTGATTTGAAGGTATTCTACATTTCCTTCACTTATTGTCTCAATATGATATCCATTCTGACGGATATCTTTAAAACTCAATAAATTTCTTTGAGACTTGGGAGAGTATAATGCATCCATAATGTCAAATTTCGTTCCCATAGATAATAATATATTTTCTCTTCCGGAGCCTTCAATAATCTTTGAACTACCTGATATAGTATTAACACAAGTTTCTTTCATTGTCAAATGAGAGAAATATTTCCTACTTCTCAGTATGGTATGAGTAGTTGCACTGTCTGCTAGACATAATTCTTCACTATCCATGTTCTTCAAAATAAATAAATTAATAGTCACAAGCCCAGCCCATATTAAAGCCCCATGGGCTAAGATTGGACGGGACCCGAATGAAGGAAGCGGGCGCAGCGAGTAAACCGCCCCGAATTCCTAAACGGAGCGTCAAGACTCCCACTCAAAACCACGTTCGTTGCCATGAAAGCCACGAAAGGGACATGGCCTAAAAAGGGGTAACCGCCCTCAGAACGTGGCCCACTAAGGAGTAACCGCCCTCGGCGGTTACCCAAAAAACACCTATAAAAGGCCTTAAGAATAAGGGGGGAGGTACGTTCACATTTTTTCCCACAAAGCTATTGCTAAATTATAGACTCATTTTTACAAAAACTGACTTGATCGTCGGAGAGTTTTCCCGGAGATCCTGTCTCCGGTTTTGTTTTGCAGGTAACTCCGGCAAAGAATATCAAAGCGGATCCAACAAGTTATCATTGGTGCGGTGAGCGTGGATCCAGCAAGTTATCATTGGTGCGGTGAAGGTGGACCTTTTTTACCAACATTTGGTTAAAGGTACACGAGGAACATGTCAGAACCATCACGAACGACCGGCGTTACCACTAGATCAACCAGTATGAACTCCAGGGGACCACGGATTGCAAATTCGCAACCTGCAAGTACACAGCCTGTGGTGCCTAGCTCATCGGGTCCTTCGGGACAATTGAGTCCCTTATTGGAGGTCCAAGTGCAAACTGAGATGGAAATGTCCAATAGTGATTTCATGCAGATGGCTGGACAAGTCTTGACTTCGAACATGAGCCAGGCGGCTGGAGATCGAATGATTAATTTACTAACGGCCCTCGCCGAACACAATAGCGTTGTGGCGGCTACTCCTCAAGAACCTGTGGTTATCTCAACACAATCACCGACTATCCCTGTCATATCGGCCCTCCCGCAGCCATCTCAGGCGCCAAATCAAGTGGGCCAGAGTAGTCGCACAAACCCACACAGCCACCCGAGCAACTACTCGCACCCAGATCTCATTACGACGATACATCCGACCTGGCAGCCATCCCAACCGTTGCTAGGAGTGCAAGGCACTCTTCCGCTATAGCAAGTGGAACCTTTTCCTCACAGACATTCGGAGTTGATGACTCCTGGGCGGGAGCACACATGGAACTTTGATCCTATAACGGGACAGCGGTTAGTCCCCCAACAGGCACACGTCTCAACACCGATGGGCGGGTGGATGCCACCCAGAATTCACCAGCAGCGGATGGAAGAAGTCCGGCGAATACCCGATATTGACTTAGAAGATCAATTACGAAGCATGATGGAGCGAATGGGGTACTCGCCTAGGCCGAGAGCAGAGGTCCAAAGCGATTCACCTTTTGCCCCTTCGTTGCGAGAATTCATTCCAGATCACAGAATCAAAGCACCTGCCATACCAAAATACTATGGGGATCCAAATTCTGACCCTGAGGCTCATATCAGGAACTACAGAGAGTTAATGGATGTTGCAGGGGCAAGCGAAAGCATAATTTGCAGGTTATTCTCGACAACTTTGGGCGGTGCGGCATCTGATTGGTTTCGATCTTTACCGGCAGAATCTATTCACAATTGGCAACAATATAGTCGGGATTTCTGTGCGAAGTTCGTGGGCTGTAAAGCGGCAGATGTGACAGATAGGCGGCTGAAGAAGATCGAACAGAGAAACTATAATTCCCTAAGGGAATTTGTTGTCGCCTTTAACGATATCCTGGTGCGATTGCAGAACCCGGATATCGTGAGTATTCGCAACATCATGGCGGATGGAACCACAGATTGGAGCATGCGGGAAGAAATCATCCGTAACAAACCACGCACTGTAGCCGAGCTTATGAAGATAGCAAAGGAATTCATGGAAGTGGATGATGTCAACAGGGAACATAGGGCCCAAACTCGGCGAGAAAGAGATGCCGCTAGAACCACTTCGGACAGTCGGCGTCAGACCCAGTCCAAAAGTAATTTTATTCGAAGAGGCGATCGTCCCTTTCAAGGTGGAGGACATCACACACCACTAAACACGACTCGCCAAGAGGTGTTACTTTGGATCGAAAAGAGCCCCTTGAAGAAGGATGTGCGATTCCCCGAGGTGAAAGGCCGAACCAGTTTGGGGCGCTATCCCAGTAAGTGTTGCAGGTTCCACAGGTTGAATGGCCATGACACAGATGATTGCTACGAACTGAAGAAGGAAATAGAAAAACTGATCGAGAGAGGCAAGCTGAGTCAATTTGTAAGAAAAGAAACAACTGATGAGAAAACAACGCTCCCGCATGAGGGAGAAACACAGCCAGAAAAGAAGCAGAAGAAAGGGGTGATAAACGTGATAGCAGGCGGAATCTACGAGCCTCCAACAAAAAGAACTCGCCGTGAACGGCGAAAGAGCAACACACATAGGGGGGATGCCCTCAATTACTCATTTGCGAGAATCACGGAGCCACATGCGGATGCCCTGGTGATCACGATGGCCGTTGAAGGATGGGACATCAAGCGGGTCCTTATCGACACATGCAGTTCTTGCAACATCATTACCCGGACAGCATTCAACAAGTTGGGAATCAATGACGAGCGGGTGGAACACACCTTCATGGATGTAACTGGTTTTGGGGGTCAATCCTCCCAAACAAGTGGGCAGGTGGTGTTGGAGGCAGAAATGGGCGATAAGAATCTAAAATGGCGAGGTGATTTAGAATTCGCAATTGTTGATCTCCCACTGGCCTACAACATAATTCTGGGACGGCCATTCCTGTCGGAGACGGAGTCGCTCATCTCAATGAAGCATTTAACGTTACATTTGCCAACACACCAAGGGCGAGTCATAGTTGAAGGTGATCAACTTGTATCTCAACAGGCCTATACATTATCACTTGAACCAAAACCGGAAGAGGAGGATAAAGTTGAAGAGAAGCTGCCGGCGGAAGCATTGGGAGAAACGGAACTATTCGCCATCTCGAATGACAAGAGCGTGCAAATAGCGGCTGGACTCTCAGAAGAAACAAAGATAGCCATTACCGAGGTATTGATCCAATGTGAGTCGGCATTTGCCGCCCCAAATGAAGTGCTAAAAGGAATAAGCCCAGACGTAGCAACCCATCGGTTGAATGTAAACAAAGGGGCAACCCCAGTGCGGCAAAAGAAGAGGGGACATGCTCCTGAGCGGCAAAAGGCAATTGAAAAAGCAGTGGCGGACTTGCTAAGGTCGGATGCGATTCGAGAAGTCACCTATCCGGAATGGCTAGCCAATGTGGTGCTAGTCAAAAAGCCGAATGGAACGTACAGAATGTGCGTCGACTTCAAAGACTTGAACAAGGCATGTCCGAAAGATATGTATCCACTTCCTAACATTGATATATTGGTAGATGGAACTGCAGGATATGAAGCTTTATCATTCACCGACGTGAAATCCAGTTACCATCAGATACCCATGGAGAAGGCGGATGAAATCAAAACATCATTCATAACTCACCAGGCGACTTATTGCTTCAAGGTGATGCCCTTTGGATTGAAAAACGCGGGAGCAACATACCAGAGGATGATGAACAAGATATTTTCAGACAAATCCGGCGAGAACTTCTCGATCTATGTTGATGACATGATCATCAAAAGCAAGAAAATGCAAGACCACCCGCGGGATATCAAAGAAATCCTAGAAGTGTTGATCAAATATGGTCTCAAATTGAACCCAGAGAAATGCACATTCGGAGCAAGAGCGGGAAAGTTCCTGGGTTTCATTGTTAGCGGTAAAGGGGTTGAGGCGAATCCTGAGAAGGTTAAAGCAGTAATGGAGATGAAGACGCCAAGGAACATAAGGGAAGTACAGAGACTGAACGAGCGGTTGGTGGCATTAGGGCGATTCATATCATGCTCAGCTAGGCGATGTCTACCTTTCTACAATGCCATCAAAAAATCCAAGTCCTTTGAATGGACGCCGGATTGTCAAGAAGCATTTGAGGGGATAAAACGATTACTATGTTATCCGCCCTTAATGAGCATGTCGGAAGACGGAGAAGATTTGTTCCTTTATGTATCCGTCACCAGCATGGCGATATGCACTGTGATGGTGCGAGAAGAAGAAGGGCAACAATATCCAGTGTACTACGTGAGCAAAGTCCTGAAGGATGCAGAACTCTGGTATTCGAAGTTGGACAAAATGGCCCTCGCAGTGATAACCACGGCGGCTAGATTGAAACCATACTTTCAGGCGCATACTATCATTGTGAGAACTGGCATCCCAATGCGAAAGGTACTGCAGAAACCTGACGCATCCGGCCGGTTGATGGAATGGTCAATTCGCCTGGGCGAATTCGATATCCACTATGAAGGAAGACCAGCGCTAAAGAGCCAAGTGCTCGCCGACTTCGTGAACGAATTCACCTGGGATGATGATGAATGTCCAAAGGCACAAAAAGAAGAGTGGAGCATGTACACAGATGGGGCCTTATCTGCAGACGGAGCAGGGCTAGGAGTCGTCATCAAAGGTCTGGAGGTTATCCGCCTGTACTATGCAGCAAAATTAACTTTCAAAACTACCAATAATACCGCGGAATACGAGGCTATGATATGTGGATTGAGGTTGCTCAATGAACTCACCCCAGAAAGAGTGGTAATCTACAGCGATTCCAAACTCATGATAAACCAGATCACAAAAAATTATCTGGTGAAACAGGAGGAGCTAGTAAAATACCATCAGGTGGTCAGCCGATTGACACAAGAGTTAACGCACAAGGGAGTCGTTTGGGAGATGGTGCATGTTCCACGAGGCCAAAATGCAAAAGCTGACGAATTGGCAAAAGCAGCGGCAAGTAGAGAACCATGGAGTCAAAAAGCATGCAGCTTGGAAATAAAATCGGCACCAGCATTCGAGGTTGATCAGATTATGATCATCGAGGAACTGGAAGACGATGAAGATTGGCGGATGCCAATCCGTCAATATCTGGAGCAGGGAGATTTGCCGGTTGATAAGAGCTTAGCCAGAAAAATAATTAGGCAGTCGGCACGATACTCAATGCGGGATGGAACTTTATATCGGAAATCGTACACATGTCCATGGTTGAAATGCGTTAGTCGCAATGAAGGAGACTATGTGCTGCGAGAACTACACGAAGGAATTTGTGGCGCGCACGAAGCTTCGGCGGCATTGGCAAGAAAGGTCAAACTGGTGGGATACTACTGGCCCAAGGTGGTGGAAGATTCCCAGAAGATGGTTGCGGAATGTCACAACTGTCAAATCCATGCGAATGAAAAGCATGTTCCCGGAGCTGAACAAATCACTATAATGACGGCGTGGCCATTCGCAACATGGGGAATTGATATAGTGGGTCCATTCCCAGAAACAACAAAGAAAAGGAAGTATTTGATAGTCGCAGTGGACCACTTCAGCAAATGGGTAGAAGCGGAGGCAGTAACCGCACAAACACCTGAGCGAATGATCGAGTTCTTACGAGAGAACATTATCATGCGATTTGGGATCCTGCAGAAGCTTATAACCGACAATGGAACCCAGTTCAACTGTGCCAAGTTCAAAACATACTGCGAAAGCATGGGAATCAAGAATCATTTTTCTTCTGTAAACCATCCCCAATCAAATGGTATGACGGAGGTTACCAACAGGGCCATGGTTCAAGGCATCAAGAAGCGGCTAGGTGACAAAAAAACAGGTTGGGCGGATGAGATACCCCATATGCTGTGTGCATACAGAACCTCTATAAAGGCAGCAACAGGCGAAACACCTTTCTCGCTAGTTTATGGAGCCGAAGCAGTCCTACCTGTTGAAATCAAGTCGCCCACAGATCGGACAATTTATTATTGCGACACAAAATCCTATCAACATCAGAGATGCTTTGGATTCTGTGGAGGAACGAAGAGAAAAAGCTTACATGCGAATGACAATGTACCGCAACAGAATCAAGAAATACCATGACAGAAGAGTGCGAAAAGTAATGATCAACGAAAAAGACTTGGTCTTGAAAAAAGCAGATAAAATACAGTCTAGAGATGGCAAAGGCAAGCTAGGCATCAACTGGATCGGGCCATACAAAGTATCCAAGAAGATGGGACCGGCCACTTTCGAAATAGAAGAAATGAGTGGAAAGAAGCTCCCGCGCACCTGGAATCTAGAGAATCTACGCCTATATAGAAAGGCCGAGTAGTTCGAGGAAATGACGAGTACTCTTTTTCCTTTTATGAGTTTTTCCCACTGGGTTTTCTGATAAAAGGTTTTAATAAGGCTTCGATCCCGCACAATTGGTGTACATATGTAATAAACTTTTTCTCGTCATCAATAAAAGTTATTACATTCACTCAGTATGTTACAACAAAATGCGGATTCTTTCCAAAAACACACAAATGTGTTGCCTCTTAAAGAAAGGCGGATGCTTGATTACGCATCACTCGCAAAAAACCTTAGGGTTAAAATCAAAAACACATAAATGTGTTGCCTGTTAAAGAAAGGCGGATGCATGATTACGCATCACTCGCAAAAAACCTTAGGGTTAAAATCAAAAACACATAAATGTGTTGCATGTTAAAGAAAGGCGGATGCATGATTACGCATCACTCGCAAAACCTTATGATCAAAACTTATGATTATTTTCGAAAGAAGAATTATAAGTTAAGGCATAAAATTAAGCGAATAAACGAGTACTCAAAATTGCAAAAAGGGTCTGGCCACCCTAGCTATGAAGAAACACAAATATGGAGTCGGCAAAA